>NC_133658.1:134672752-134972752 GCF_037893015.1 Macrotis lagotis
GATTTGATCAAAATTATAATTATCACATTCTGTGTTTCACTGTTGCAATTTGAAAATTTTTCCTGGGGAAATCCTTTCAACCTGACAATAATCATAATACCACCACCACAAGCAACAAAAGTAATGACAGCAAAAGCATATGTTTAGCCTATGTCCAGATTTCCCATAATACTGATTAAAAATATTTTTGAATTCCATGAAATACATTCAAGGGTAAAATAAAAAATCAGGTATTGGGAAGCCTTGATTTTACCTCATTTTAGAATACTAAAAAAACTCATGAGAATTGTGCAAACAGGAACATAAAACATATAGGATACTCATATATGCCATTAGTGCCTGTCACCTCCAAGAAACTCAAGCTTTTTAAGTGCATTGATTTGGAATTGAGTCTATTGTCCTACAGAGTTCATATTGCCACACTCAAAAAAAATCACATAACAAAGCTTTTCTTTTTGTAATTTTATAAACATAGTTTATAAATTTAGAAGTAAGATGGGTTGGCAGATATTATTGTGAATCAACAAACAAACTGATTAATCACCTAAATGATGTATATATATATATTGGGTTCAAACAAGACCAGTGCCCAGGTGTGAAGTCTGATGAGCCCTTTTCAGAGCAGCTTTCTACTTTTAATGTCCAACTGAGCCACCTAACTCTGACCTGTGACTCTAAGAAGCTGCAGCATGCACAGTGGCCATAGCCCAGTAAACTGGAAGGCTGGCTAAAGCAGGGTAATTAAGGGAGTCTCAAATTCATTGGTGAGTTGTGGGAGGTATCTATCTCAAACCTGTGAGGTCTTCCACTGAAGGAATTGGTGGATAATAACACTTTGTTCCAATGACCATGAAGGCCACTGAAGGAGGTGCTTTGGGGCTCTTAGAGCTTGGTTAGACATAGAAGACACCAAAGTCACCCATTGCATCTAGAGCCATCACTAGTTGTCTTGACTCTGTCTTGCCACTGGAACATGATGACTTTAGGATCTAGAAGTCATGGTGAATAAAATCTATTTACTTCTTGAGGAGATACTGTAAAGGGAGGCATCAAAACTTTATGGGACTCTCTTAAAATTCAGTTCTGGGGAGCTGTGTAATAAGATCCCTAAAAATCTATAAACAACAGGTGAAAGTTGATAAAAACTGGTTATAACTGCATTCTAAAACAATATTTTAACGTGCTAAGGCAACAAAACTTTAGGTAAGCTAATAGAAAGATGACTTTGCTATTTCAATGGAGAGCTAATCTACCAATCTCTTTCAGTTTGTTTCACACACTCTTTTCTTTGTTTTGCTTTGTTTTGTTTTTGCAGTGCAATAGGCTTAAGTGACTTGCCCAAATTCCCACAGCTAGATACTTATTAAGTATCTGAGGCAGCATTTGCACTCAGGTCCTCCTGACCCCAGGGCCAGTACTCTACCCACTGCACCACCTAGATTTCCCAATTCATATACTCTTAATAAAAAAATTTCAGTTTCGCCTAATAATTTTAAAAACAAATCTTCACTAGGAGAGCAAAACTTAATTCTGCTAAACCTTAAATTATCCACTCACTGGGTATTTTGAATTGGCCCTTTTGGGGAGCACTGACTGATATTTGTATCTAGTCTCCTATGTTCTGCCTATATGCATTTTATTGTTATCCCAGGGTAGCAATTCATCACTTCAATAAATGTTTTATACTTTGAAAGATTTAAATAAATTCTATAAAAGACTGTTCATTCCTCCAGGATACTTTGAGATGAAAATCACCATGGAAGAGCTGGCCCTAGGCAATACTGTGATCTAAGTGGTTTATCTTCGGGGCTCTCCTATATGACTATTTATTGTCCTACTCCCACATTTCCTCATTTTTTTCAAGGTCTTTGGTGCTCTCAAGCTATCCTTTCCCATTCACCCCCATCTCAACCTGCTCTCAACTGTAAGTCATAATATCATCAATGTAATACTGGAAGACTCCATCCACTTCAACACTTTCAAACACTTTCACTGAGCATATGAGGCAAATGAAGGTCAGAGAAATCCAGTGACTTATCCACCGTCACATAATAATTGATAGAGGCAATTTTTGATGTAGGTCTCTGATTTCAATGCTGGTGTTCTTTCCACTATGTTACTCTGTGACTATTAAAATAAACTTGATTAACTAACTCAAAGTAAGATGCAAATGACTATCAGAATTTGCTAAACTTTCCTGGAGTATCTGAATTTTAATAAGAATCTGTTTAATACTCTTAGAAGAACAAAGCCCTTTTACTACTTTCTGTGGACAGGAATCTATTCCACTTAGCAAAAGATAATCCTACTGCCAAACAAATATGAACTCCTTTGGTGGGGAAGGTGGAGGAGTGAGAAAGTCTTTATCAGAAGGGGAAACTTAAGAAGTGCTTCCAAAAACCTTACTCAAAGTATTTTCCAGGTTCTCCATTATCAAATTGATATTGGTCAATTCCCCACTCAAAATCTTAACTGATTCCTCAAGACTTCTCAATTTATTCCTTTTGGCAATTCAGTATTTCATTTTCTTTAAGAAATAAGAATATTTGAAACTATCACTTGTCACTCCCCTGAAGAACTAGATTAGTCTGCTCCTCTGCCCCCTATTTTCCATACTGCTAATTGACTTCCTTGTTTTTAGAACCTTGAATTATGAGATTATAGCACTGAAAAGGACCTCAGATATTTATTATACAACTATTTTAAGTTCTTACCACTTATTTTATAGGTGGATAAAATGAGATTCAAAGAGATCAGTATGTAAAGCAAAACAAAAAGGAGAGATTTAGAAAATATACAGAATTATCATAAGTGTATACATATATTTTCATATGTATAAATACACATATGGTTTAAAATATATGCATATGTGCCAACCCAATAATACATGCACATATATATAGATGTTTATACATGAGTGTATATGTTTTGTACATGCATATTCAAATTGATATTGAATGTGTGATAGAAAACTAGACTATGAAATCATGAAGACACAGGTTCAAGTATATATATTATTTCAATTTATAGAGTAGATGGCTTCCTTGAAAAGAATTATGCATAAAGCAAATTTCTGAACAGTGAAACCAATTTCCTCATTGCCCTCCATTATCTAATTGAAAATGTGTTCTTTTAGCTAAAATGTTACTGTGGAGACAGCAAAACAACACTTCAAAATAAACTAACCTTTTAAAAACACATGCTTTGTGAAAAGGTGATCATTGCCTGATTAAATATTAAAACAATTCTCAGAATAAGTCATTGCATGTGACTAAAAAAAAAAAACCCAGCTGAAGTTGATTTTATTCTTGGCATTAAAAAATAATTTGAAAAACTCAAAAAGAAAATGTCAATAACAGTTTAACTGCACAAATCCATTGGCTTACAAAAAAAGTTGTACTTTGTCCTCTCAGTCACAATCTTGGTGAGCTTGAACAGGGTTTAACAACCTCTGCTCTCTTCATCTAGTAGAGCCTGTTGTCTCGCAACAGGAGCGATCCTTCCTTTAGTAGGGAACAGGTTGATCTGAACTGAAAGCAGAGGAAGAGTATGATTGGAAATGTAGGTGTCAATGAATGAGTAGAAGGAGATATTTTTGGAAAAAAATATGTGGTAATTAATGAAAGGTGAAACCCAGAGGGAGAAAGTGACCTTTCATGTATTATGATTTATTAGTCAATAAGAGTTTGTTGAGGGAATATTATGTTTCAGGTACTATAGAAGGGATTTAATAGCTGCATAGTAAAATTTTCTAGATGAATTTAGTATGAAAAGAAAGGTAAAAGTAGTTCCTGCCCTCAACAATATCACATTCTATAGGTGAAGACAATATGAAAACAGTTATGTTCAAATATCTTATGTATATACAACATATGAGAAGTAGTTATCAGAAAGACCAGCCAACCTCTAAATTATCTCTTTGGAAATCTTAAGCTCTAAGTCGAGAAGATATCCTATAAAATTATACTTTACCAAGGAGGGTTAGAGAATACTAACATAGAACAGGCAAAATAATTCAGCTTATGATATGACATAGAGTCAGGGAGAAATGGAAAAAAGTCTGTTTATTTAAATTTAAAAATAGAGAAGATTTGGTTTTTAAATAAGAAATGGACCTGGTATAAATCACAAAGATTTTAATTCCTGTTACCTTAAAAATGAGCGATTTCTATCATTTTCATATTTTGATTGCTGTTGAAAGGGGAAATTTACCAGTGTATTCAAGTATTTGAAAGGTTATTCATGCCTTCAGGATTTTTCTTCCTTTTCTTTCCCTTCCATTTTGTCCCCTAGAGTAATTTCTGCCCTGAGGTCCCATTCCCTTGATTGCCACCAATTTTCCTCAGCACTATAATTTTAGGAGTGATTCTAGCCATGCTGGAATTGATTTAAAGACTCATTGATTTAAAGACTCATTTGTTCAAATTCTCTTCCCTCCTGATTGCCTCCTCTCTTTTCCAACCCCACCATATATACTGTTTTTTCCATACCCTATTGGAAGATAAACTCCTTGAAAGTGGGGATTTCCATGTTTCCATGTATCTGTATTCATGTAACTTAACATAATGCTGGTCACATAATAAAAATTCAAAAATTCTCTCTCTCTCTCTCTCTCTCTCTCTCTCTCTCTCTCTCTCTCTCTCTCTCTCTCTCTCTCTTCCTCCCTCTCCTTCCCTCTCCCTATACCCCTCAAAATTTTACCTATAAATGAAGAAACATTAGGCTGTTTTCTGCCTTAGACTCAGAGGACATAACTGCTAGAAGCTCATATTGACTGAGTCTATTAAAGAATTGGGGCTATTAAAAGATTGACCTGTCTTGAAAACTAAATAGTTATTTTTCATTTGATTTCTTTCAGTAAAAGTTGAATGACACTTGCTGGATAGTAAGGGGGAGTGGTTCTGGTTCATGATGCAGTAGATGACCTCTGAGAGTCTATGGTAGGTTAAAAAATTTAGTACAGAAGTTTCAATTTGACTTCTTAGCAACTACTTTACAAGATTGTAAAGAAAAGCTAAAATAGTTGTTGGGAAAAGGTGTTTGCCAATCCAAATGCTATAATTCCAGTATCTTTGGCTTGCAAAGTTGCAGGTCAACTAGATTCAAGAAAGAATTCCCTATACATTTTCCCCAAGAAATGGCCATCCATGAGATACTTGGAGAAGTTTAAGTGAGGACTTGTACATCCTCCTAAGGCAGTATAATTCACTTTGGATTGATCTAATTTCTAGAATGTTTTTCAATTCATCATTTCTCCTTTACAACTTCCATAAAATTCTGTCCACAATTATGACTTTTATTTTCCTTTGGTTATTTAAAATATTTAGTGGAAATTATAAAAATATAGTGGAAAGAAAAAGAACAACTTCCACAAAGTGTTCTTAGTTGTGCTTTCTGGGTCATATAGAACGATCAAATCCTCATCTCCATAACTCTGAGGTAAATTCTATTATTATGCCAATATACTTCTCTGGGTCACACATCTAAGAATTATATGAAACTGGTATTTTAAATCCAGGTTTTCCAGACCCATTTGCCCCTTGAAGAAACAAACTACATAAATTAAGCTTGTTGTGAGATGTTTCTTTATAGACTAAATGTTCATTGTGTTCTTATGGATGTCAACCATAGAAGATGTTTTGATCCCTCTTAGGGATCATAGTCATTTCAGAACTTTTGTGCTGAGATAAATCACTTTCTGTTACTGTAGACAATTAAAGAAATGGATATCTAATATGTTGCCATTATTTTTAAACCTATTGTATATTCTGAGATACCTTATTAATCTTCTTCTTCTTTTTCTTCTTCTTCTTCTTCTTCTTCTTCTTTTCTTCTTCTCTCTCTCTCTCTCTCTCTCTCTCTCTCTCTCTCTCTCTCTCTCTCTCTCTCTCTCTCTCTCTCTCTCTCTCTCTCTCTCTCTCTCTCTCTCTCTCTCTCTCCTCTCACATAATTATGAATCTTCACCTGCCTTGGAATGACTAGCCTTGTGTTTCATTAACATTTTATGAGTTTTTGTTTGAACACCTTCTAGGTCTGTTTTTATCCATTTGGGCCCAAAGTATAATATCAGATAGATACAGTGTAGGTGTTGATTGCTTAAAATTTATATTTCCCCTTAAAGCTTCAACTTCAGAATGCCAATCAGTCTCAAACCATACTCAGACTCTGCTTTCTCCTTAATAGTCTTATTCTAGGTGTATGTTATCTGGAGAATACTTAGATATTCATATATATATATATATATATATATATGAAACCTTTTTTTCTATGCCTTTATTTAGACCTCCAAATTCTAACTCAGAGATTCCAGTTTCTATTTTCTTAGGCACACATTAAATATTTTATATTTAGGCCAACATGAAGTTGTTTGGAAAAAAAGTGAAATTGCCATTTAATATGCTTTTTAGTGGAACTATTTAATTCAATATCATAAAATAGTTTTGCTAAAACTGTTTTTGAATTGAGAATTGCACATATACACTTACCTAAATATGTGTTTATATGAAGTTCTCAATTAAGCATATGCCTGTGTGTTTGTGTGTGTGTGTGTGTGTGTGTGTGTGTGTGTTTGTTTACAGGCAGCAGAGTGCTGTGTTTAGAATCAGGAAGACTTGAGTGCAAATCCAGCCTCAGACATTTACTAGCTGTGTGAAGCAGGACAAGTCATCTAACCTCTAATGGCCTTCCAGAAGGCAGATAGATGATGCACTGGATTAGAGTGGTGGTCCTGAAGTCAGGAGGATACAAATTCAAATCCTATCTCAGAAAATTACTAGCTGTTTGACCTTGGACAAGTCACTTTATCCTGAATGCCTTGAATCTAGGGTCATCTCTAATTCTCCTGAATCCTTCCTGGTCCCTGGATCCAGAAGGCTGTGGAGAAGAAAGTGAGACTGGGGACCTAATCCAACACTGCCTTACTCAAATTCTGTTCATGTGCATGTCCTGGCATCACTCCATGATATCAGAATCTTCTTTGAGATTGAAGGACAAACATCATCATCAATTGCCTAGGTAATAATACATTTTTGGTAATGTTCTGTGGATCAAACATAATAATACTTTTTAAGAAATGACTTAGAAAATTACCTAACACATAAGTCCAAAGTGAATGGTGATTCCTCTCCTTTTCCTTTCTTCTACTCAGTTGTATTTGGAAATTGATCTAACTGAAGTAAGACTAAATAAAAATATAGTGACTTTTATCCTTTAAAGATGGCAGGATTGATTTCAGTTTTAATTGATATTATTGTGCTTGTTTAATGTACTAAATGAACAAATAAACATGGCACATGGTCATTAAATATTCAAAAATTCTAACACACTTAACTTCACTTTTTTTATATATTTGCTTTACATGGCTAAGCTAAAAGTATGAAACTAAATTAAAGAGTTCATAATGATCAATAACAACTCTGTAAATGTTACAATGCTTTCAGATAGCTTGTCTAATAATCATAAGATCAATAATGAGTTGCTCTTTGCACCCTTGGGAATTTATGGCAAAACCTTTAACTTCCTCATCCAATATAAGGTTTGGTTTTTTTTTTTGCTCAGAGCTTAAAGATATTTTAAGTGATACAATCAGTGGATGCTTTATATTAAGTTCATAAACAAATAATTAGTCTATATTTGAAATTGTCACACATTTTCTTATCCATTGACAATAAATATTTGATTCCATGGATTCTAAATCTTTTTTAAAGGTAGACTCTGGCTTGCAACATAAAGGAATAAGGCAAATTAATAGATTCATAATTTATATATAGTTATGAAATAATTGAGTCAATAATTTTGAATATTAATTAGATCCACTAATTTTTAATTGTGTCTGGCCAAGATGCTTGTATGTTTTGGATGTTGTTGATTGGCTGCTCTTAAGATGTGTTAATAAATGGGATTACAACTTAAAATTTTGCATGCCTACATTTCTCCCTCAGAGATTCTGGTTGTTAAACTTGTAGCTACACAAAACTATATTGCTCTCTAATAAACATTAATTTACTTAAGCTGGAGTGCAGTAGAATGGTCAGGAAGTAAAGTTATCACTAGACTGAAGGTCTGATTATTAGAAGTTAAAATAATATAACAAGAACAGCAAACATAAAAGAATATAGGAATATATATTCCTATATATATAATTATATAATATATATTATATTATATAAAATATAATAACTATAAATATAAAATATTATAAGAATCAAATGAGATAGTGATTATAAAGCATTTGAAAATGTTATATATCACTTTAAAATTTTCAAATGCTTTGTAATCACTATCTCATTTGATTCTTATAATATTTTTATCCAGCAGTTCCAGTTTTCTTTAGATTTAAGTTCAAAGATTAAATCAAACGATTTCTATATTTTTTTATAACGGTACTTCTCTGTCCCCTAATTTCTTCCCTTCTCAAGAATTTCTAATTTTGAAAGACACTAATCTTTAAATAAATATTTTTCTCAGATGAATGTAAAATAATTTTAAAAATTCATTTAAAAATTGAATTTCAAATTCTCTCCCTCTCTGACTCTTCTTATTAACTCATTGAGAAAACAAGTAAGAACTCCTTCAGAAAGAGATACTAGTATTAAAATCTCCATGGGTGTTAAAGACAAATTCCAGAACTCTCAAATAAAGGAGAAAATTCTGCAAGCACCAAAAAGGAAACAATAAATAAAATGGAAACACGATCAGACTCATACAGGACCCATCAGCCTCAACACAACACGGAAGGAGTAGAGGATCTAGAATATCATATAATGGAGGACAAAGGATCTAGGCTTACAACCAAGAATTTACTACTCTGCAAAATTCAGCATATATTCTCAGTGGCAAAAATGGTTGCCCAAATTTTGGAAGTCTTACATTTTGTTGAACATCAGTACCACAGTAAATTACTACAGCAATCTACTGTTGATAAACTCCAAGACATTAGCATCTGAGATAAGAACTCATTATTTGACAAAAATTTTCAGGAAACTTGGAAATCAGTATGTCAAACACTAGGCACATGTGTTTAGCAGGACTTATGTTAAAACAAAATAAGGTCAAAATTGGTACAGGATTTAGACATAAAGGTTAACATCAGAGATAAAATAATAAACCAAGAAATAGTGTAGTTATCAGTACTATGGAAAGGGGACAAATTTATGATGAAGGAAGGAATACAGTACATGATAAATTGCAAATGAATGATCTTGACTATATTAAATTAAAAAGGTTTTGCATTAATAAAATCAATGCTGCACCTTAATGAAGCAGCTCCTCTCAGTAGTTCAGAGAACTGGGACAACTGTATTATATCATCTATGGTCAATGTTATCTCCATCCAGAGGAAGAAAAACAAAACAAAACAAAACAAAAAAGAAAAGAAAAGAAACACCAACACTTCAGAATCTGATGATTTTTTATAAAAATTATCTCTTTTGTATCTATTCGAATAATCTTAATTCCTCAAACTAAAAATGACTAAAATGTAAACATGTTTATCCAAAATATGTATATTTTGGATGTTAATCTGGCTTTTTGCCACTAATGGGAGAGGGATGGAAGGGAGGGTGGAAGAAATTTTTGTAATTTAAAAATATACATGTTCATATGGATGAAAATATATTAATTGAATAAAATCTATGCTGTTAAAATTAGATGGAATGCTATAAAACAATTTTCACAACTAAGACTTTTAATGAAGTGAACATTTCAAAAATATACCGAGAACAGAATCAAATTTATAAGGTTGCAAGGCAGCTAGGTAGCACAGTGGATAGAGCACCAGCCATGGAGTCAGGAGGACAAGACCTCAGACACTTAATAATTGCCTAGCTGTGTGACCTTGGGCAACTCAGTTCACCTCCGGACTTTGCAGAAACCAAAAAAAAGTTATAAGGTTACAAGAATAGACAGCTTTCAAGTGAAGAAATTAAAGCTATAAATAATCACATGAAATAATTTTCCGAATTATTAATGATTAGATAAATGCAGATTAAAACAACTATGAGGTATCACTTCATACCTCTCTGATTGGTTAAAATGACAAAAAAGGAAAACGGTAATTCTTGGAGAGGTTAGGACATTAAGGCATTACTGATCGAGTTGTGAATGGATCCAAGCATTCTGGTGGGCCATTTGGAACGATGCCCAAAGATCAATGAAAATATCCTTACCCTTTGATCCAGGAATTCCAATTCTAGACCTATATCCAGAAGAAATCATAAAAATGGGAAAAATTCCCACATGTTCCAAATTATACATAGTAATTGGGGAATGGTTAAACAAGTACATGAATATTATGTAAAGCTATTCTAATCTAAGAAAATATAAATTGTCAGATTGTAGAGAAGAATGAAATCAATTACAGTATCTAATGTTGAGGCAAGGGAGCAGAACCAAGAGAACAATGTACACATTAGAGCTGTTCACCATATAGAAACAAACTATAATAATTTTCTAAGAATCTGATTAACACTATATTGATTTTGAAAATATCCTTATATATCTCTTTCCCTTGTTCTTAATTCCTCATACCAAATGACTAATCTGTAAACATTTAATACATGATTCATGTATTTTGGACACACTGAGTTTAAGATAGCTAATAAAATTCTAGTTTGAGATATCTGAAAGCAATTGGAGATGTGAAAATAGAGGTCAGCTGAGACATTGGGGAAGAACGGGTATATCTGAGAATCATAATCATAGCGATTGTGCTATGAAAGTGATGAGATGACCAAGTGAAGTAGTATGGAAGGAAACAAAAAGAGGAACTGAAGAATCCAACAAAAGAGACAGAGAAAGAGGGAAAAGATAATTGAGAACCAGGAGAGCAATGATGTCCTAAATACTTTGAGAGATCAGGGAGAATGAGGATTGAGAAAAGATCATTTACTTTTTCTGCTAAGGCATTATTAGTAATTTTGGGGACAACATTTTGGTGGAATGACAATGTAAAATCCTGGATTATAAGAGGATAAAAAGAGAGTAAGAGAGAAAGTGATGTCATCTATTATAGATGCCCTTTTTTGAAGAGTTTAACTTCAATGGGCAGAGAAAATATAGAATATTATTGTTGTTGATGAGGACAGTGATGATAATTGCTATTACTACAGTTGAAAACAGCATTAACTTTTTTAAAAAGCTCTTCTATAACACTGCTGAGGAGCAATGACTTCTCTACCACAATAATTATGAAAATTATATATCTTTGCTTTATTCATTTCCTCTTGGTCAAAAAACAGGTATTTTCTCACCTCTATCATATGTCATTGTTTTCAGCCATCCTGAATATTATTCTTTCTAATTTTCCTAGTAATTGACCTCATTCCAACAATTTATACGTACTTTACTTTGGACCATATAAGCAATGATACCTCTGATAATTTCTAGATTGTTTTTTATTTGCCAGATCTCAAGGAAATTATCACTACCACCCACCATCAGCACCTTTATCAAGTTCATCATTGTTTTTTCGATAGCTATTATATGATGCCACACTATGAAAACCCAAAGAGTATTATGTTGGTCACAAGTGGTCCAGCACAAAGAGTTCTTTGTAAAAGAATTCCATGGGCTCAGACTATCTGTCTATCAAAGGGACTTTTAAAGTAAGATGATGGGAGTACAGTGGAATAGGTAGGGACTCTAGTTCTAAGAGCTGGGCTGGACTGGACACAGAAGCATAGCAGGGGAGAGTGGAGGGACACTAGCACTGAGGGATTGGGACAGGGTCATTAAATAAGGGGAATAAACAAAAATACTTTTGTTGGTGCAAATATGAGTTTATGGGGTGTTGGTTCTACTACCAATTACTGCTTCTGTGATTGTACACACACCATATAATTGTTCTGTGTTTCTATTTCCTTAGTAAGTAAAAAAATGGGTTAGAAGAGAATGTATTTAAGGATGTTTGAAGGGGTTTTAGCAAGGAAACAAGAATTTGATTGTCCAGCAGCTGCACTCAAGACAATAGGTTCTCAGAATAAAAACATATTTGTTACAGGATGCACAGGGCTTATAAACAAGATGTTCAAAACAAGATTTTTTTCCAAACTAAAGTATTGGGGTTCAATGAACTCAGAGTAAAGAGGTTTGGGGTCTCATCATTGTTATTCAGGCACTTGCAATCATATTGAACTCCTCATTATCCTATTTTGTGCTTTCTTTACTGATATCCTGGAGTGGTTTGTCATTTCTTTCCCAGCTCATTTTATAGCTGAGGAAACTGAGGCAAACAGGATTAAGTGACTTGTCATACAGCTAGTGTCTAAAGTTGCTTTTGAACTCATGAATGTGAGTCTTTATGGTTCCAAGTCCAATGCTCTGTACACAGTTCCACCTAACTCAGTAGTTTTACAGTATTTGTAATTTTTCTTGCATCATTGGAAAAGTAAGTTCTTGCCAGGGAATCAGAAAGACATCAATTCAACTGTAGTCTCTGGCGTTTATTTGTCAGGCAGTCTAGGGAGAGACACTTAAGATCTGTCTTTCTTTACTAATTTCTAAATATAGGTATAATAATAGCACTATAATAGCCAGAACTGTTGCAAGACTAAATTGAGATGATATTTATAAAGTGCTTTGCAAATCTTAAAATGTTAAGGGCTAGTTATTGTTAATGAGGAGTCTTCAAGATCTAACTCATTATAGAAATTCTTAATTTTCTCAGTATTCACTCCTTGTAAAAAATTAACTTTGGCAGGTCACTTGACCTAACACTACTTGAATAGCTGCCATAAAGAAGAAAGTTTAGGTTCATTTTACTCGATGGTGGAGATGATAAAATAGATCCAATGTGGGCAGGACAATAATTAAAAGTAGTTAGTTTCTACCCCTAAAAGTTTTCAAGGAAAAACTGGAGATGAGTTGTTAGAAATGCCTTAGGCAGGATTTATTCTTTTAAAGGGATTTAGAATTTCAAATATGCGAGTCTAGCATATAATTCACTGATTCTTGGCAAGTCTGTTTTATACAGAAATCTTCTTTATAAGGATTATTGTTGCAAAGTAAATACTTAAGCAAATGAATGAATGAAAAATCAATGAATAATTAAGAAAGCTACTCTATTAAATAAACATTCTTAGCTATTTGTCAGGGATATGTATTAATTAATAAAAGAGTTTTAGAGAACTCCATTCTTGAAGTATTGTATTTATAACTTCTTTCTTTATCCTCCACAACATCTATCATCATGAAATGATTACAGAATCAAAGAACATAGCTATTAAAATGGGGTATAGATAATGATGTTTTGTTTAGCTGCCATTAAAACCTAATGTGTCTTTTAGAATTTTGGAGTGTTTTTTTTCTGGGTCCAAGGTGTCAATGGAGACAAAATATCACATAAGATTCCCCTCCTTACAAAATAGATTTATCAAAATCAGATAGGGAGGGGAGAATGAAAAATTCTTTTAAAAAAACCCTATGTCCCATTTATCATATTTTGTTTTAATAGCAGTAACACTTGAAGTTTTCTATAATAAAAATGCAGTCAGATTTTAATAAGGAATTTTAAAGAAAATCTATTCAAGTAC
Source organism: Macrotis lagotis (assembly GCF_037893015.1). NCBI lineage: Eukaryota > Metazoa > Chordata > Mammalia > Peramelemorphia > Peramelidae > Macrotis > Macrotis lagotis. Next base: position 134,686,282 of record NC_133658.1, read on the forward strand.
CATTTTTTTATCTCTGAGGAAACAGAGGCACAGAACTATTCTTTGATGTGTGTGCAATCACAGAAGCAGTAATGGGTAGTTCAACCAAGATTCAAACATAATATCTCTGAACCCAAAAGCATAATTGTCAACTAAATAGAAGTGCAATTCTGGGGTTTCAGAATTGTATGAATGACTGGACCGAAAGAAAAGTCAGTGCCAGATGATGATTTAGATGGAAATCATTGGTCGAGTGATCTATACATGTCCAGTTCTGTACTGTTAAACATCCCTATCAGTAGTTTGAAAAAAGACTTAGATGTCATGCTTATCACAATTTCATAGGAGTCAAATCTTGAAGAAAGAGACAGTAATTTAATGACAGAAAAGATTTTGAAAAGATCTCAACAGATTGAAAATTGGACTGAGTTGAATGTGATCAAATTTAATAGGAATAAATTGAAAGTGTGTTTAAAAAGTGCAAGTGGGAAAAGGTTTGGATAGACAGCACTTTAACCTTAAGAAAAGGTCTAGAATTTTTAGTGAGCTGCAAACATTATGAATCAGCAGTGTTTACTGACAGTCTAAAAACTGAATGCTACCTAGCCTGCCTTAAGAAAGACATAGTGTTCAAGACTAAAGAGGTGATCGTTAATAATCCTGTTGTTCTGTGCCCTTATCAGAACATCAGACTGAAGAACTCGTTTCTGAGTATTAAATTTTAAGTGAACGATGAGCTCATTCAGGGGAGTAGAACCTGGAATCAAAGATCCTTCAAATCACACAGTGAATTTTCAAATGATAGATAACAACCAATGATCTTGTTTTGAACCAAAAAATAAAAAGAATATTTATTAACTGGATTTTTAAAAAAAATAAATCTTGTATCTCTGATTTCATTGATGGGAAAAATTCTAACTGCCAATTCATAACATTAGTAACTGTTGCATAATTTAGATGCTTAGACAGTGGTCTGGGGTTCAGAGAAATTCAATGACTTATCCAGGATCTCTGAGCCAATATGGATCAGGGATTGGATTTGAACAAAAGGGTTGATGAGAATGTATCATTTATTAAGAGCCTATTATGGAAAGCACTGTGCTATGCAATTTATAATTATTATCTCATATGTTCCTCATAACAGTCTCTGTGATAGGTACCATGATCCCCATTTTACAGTGGAGGATACTTACGCAGTTGGAGGTTAAGTGATTTCTCTGATGTAATGCCTCTAGCAAGTGTCTGAGACTTTTTGTTATTGTTCAGTTGTTTCAGTTGTGTCCAATTCTTCATGATAGCACTTTTCTTGGTAAAGAGATTGTAGGACTTTGCTGTTTCCTTCTCCAGTTCATTTTGCAGATGAGGAAACTCAGGCAAAGAGGGGTAGTTGATCTGTCCAGATTCCCACAGCTGGTTAAGTATATGAGACCAGATTTGAATGCATGAAGATGAGTTTCCCTGATTCCATACTCAGTTATCTATGTTTTGTAACACAAAGCTGACCTTGTCTGAGGCTCACTTGTTCTTTGATCATCTTGACTCAGAATCCAGATCTTTATCTAATATACCACTTGAATTTTCTTGAATCAGAGACAACCTCTCTGTTCATTTCTCTCTATCATCCAATTTAAATAAAATTTAGATGTTATTATCAGAAGTCAAACCCAATCCAAGTGTTCTTTCTATAACAATTCTACAATTTGTGGCTTGATCAAAAATATCATTTGACCTTTTGGTGAAAAATAAGGAAATTGCATATTTTGACAGGACAGGAGCATAGTTTAATAAATTCAACATAATATTTGCTGATTTTTGTCTCACCTTGGAATTTTATTTGATCTTCTAGGTGTGGAAACCAGGCTCTGAGTCTTATAGCTCATTTATATTTGCTTCTTTCTTATCTCAGAATTTGACTTGTTCTAAATTCTTTGCTCAAGAGGACATTTCCAAGGGTCCTTTGCTTAGTCTGGATCAGTGCTTTCCTTAAACACACATCTAGTCCTAGTACCTGGGAAGAAAAAGCACAATAATCTGGGGTCAATACACAAAAAATCATACCCAATCAGGGGATGAAGATGTGTTCTTCTGTATCAGTAATTTCTTCAAGTCAATGGTTGCCTCCCAGGGCACCCTGGTCTAATTAGATTAACTGTTACTGTCAGGGCTATCTAATTGCTTGTACCAGAGAAAGCAAATTGCAGACAGTACCTATCAGTGTAAAATCAAACAGAAAACAGGTGTTTGCTAATTAAAACTGAGATTTTAATGAATTACCTGTGTGGTTTTGGTGAATAAATACCACTCCCAGCATCTGCTGTGTAATTAGGTTCCAACTTTTTTTAAACAAAGCCCCAGTAAATAACTGTGGAATGCCAAGTTTAAATAAAAACTAGTAATCTTTACTCTCCAGAAAGGAACAAAAGCAGATGTTTCAGCCCAGGTAACTATAAACAAACTAAGTAAAGGAAGTCAACTCCCCCAGACCCAAATTCATGAACAATTTCTTTTTTTCTATAGGCTTAAACATCAAACTATATAACATATTGATGAAAAGATAGGACAGAATTAAAAAGAAGGTGGAAAGACCTTTTGATATGGCAATTGGGTGTGGGAGAGTTATTGGGAGTTTTGAGCTAGCCACCATAGGAGACTTTATCTGGCCTTAAGTGAGCTTCCTGCAATGATGACTTCATTTGGTGGATGCTGCTTTTTCCTTTTGGACTAATTTGAAAATGAAAAAGAAGCTAATATTCAAATATAAAAAAAATAAGTTTGTGCAATGTTCCTGGTAAGTATACTTATCTATAAGTATAATTACCTTGTTACATTCAAATTTAAGGGAGTAAAATGATGAAGCAAAAATAATAAAATAATAATAATAATAATAATTAACATTTCTAGAGATATTTAAAATTTCCAATATCTGTCTCTGATAAATGAAATACAGAGTGAGAGGCATCATTCTATTCACCTAGATTTGAAACTTTGATGGTATTCCTATCTCTTCTCTCTCTCTCTCTCTCTCTCTCTCTCTCTCTCTCTCTCTGTCTCACACACACACACACACACACACACACACACACACACACACAAACACAGACACAGACACAGACACAGACACTGCTGTTCTAAACTTGTGGTCAACTCCCTCACACTAGTACTTACTGACTTCACTTTAGGCTATTGCAATAGTTTCCTAACTGCCTTTCGATCTATTGGTTTCTGTCAAACCAATATTACAAAAACTAGGGATAAAATTGAAATAATTTTGCTTGCTATTAGCACACCTTTGTAATCTGGCTTCAACTAGTCTTTCAAGTTTGATTCCATAATTCCTCCTCCAGTAAAATTAACCTCCTTTAATTTCCCAATCCAATTATCATGCTTTTACACAGCTCTTTCCTATATCTAGGGTATTCTTCTTTCTTACCTCTGCCTCTTGAAATCACCAGCTCCCTTTAAGGTTTAGCATAAGTGCTACATTTCCTACATAGCTCCTTTCTGAATTTTCTGTTATTAATAGCCTTCCTAATTACAAATACTAAATTCATTCCTAAAATTTATTTTGAATATATCTTTTTGCTTGTTTGGGTACATGTTGCTTTCTTCCAGTAAAATCTAACTCTTTGAGGTCAAGAACTTTTCACTTTTGCCATCATCTTCACAGAGCCTACCACTGTGTCTTTATTATGGTAGACACTTAGTAATGTTTGTAAAATTTACTTTGATGAAATCATCACCATTTCCTAGAGGATTTTAGAAAGATGAGAGAAGCATAAGGCCCTTCTTTCTTTTCCTCTGTTTCACTTCTTTTTGGAAAGGATTTCTGGAGAAGCCTCATTTGTAATGTTTGACCTCATTGTTGAATAACATTTTTGAGTGCACTCATGTACTTTACAAATTCTTTTTATTTATTTATTTTCAGTCATATGCACATGGATATTTTAACTTATAAAATTTCCTTCCACCCTCCCTTCCAAACCTGCTCCTCTAAGCAGCAAATAGTCAGGTTAGCATTGTAGATATATATTTTGATGGACATTTTTATAGATTAGTAATAATTTATTTTCAGTATGAGGAATTAGGATTAAGGGAAAGTGATACATAAGAGATCATTTTTATAAAGTGTTCATCAGATTCTGAAGTTTTTTTCTGTATATGTGCTTTATTTTGTTTTTCTTCCTTTGGATGGCGATAACATAGTCCATAGCCAGGCTAAAACAGTTGTCCTAGCTCTCTGAACTGCTTCCATCAAGTTTGTTCATCTCACAATGTTGTTGTTGATGTATAACCTGTTCTCTTGGCTCTGCTCCCTTTGCTCAGCATCAGATCCTGTAAATCATTCCATGCTTCTCTAGAGTCTGACCATTTATGGTTTCTTTTTTTTAGGTTTTTTTTGCAAGGCAAATGGGGTTAAGTGGCTTGCCCACATTTATGGTTTCTTATAGAGCAATAGTATTCCATAGTATTTATGTACCATACTTTGTTTAACCATTGCCCAATTGATGGGTGTCCCCTTATTTTCCGATTCTTTGCCTTTAGAAAAATGGGCTGCTATGAAGATTTTGGAATATGTGAATATGTGGGACTTTCCCCTTTTTTATAATTTCTTCTGCATATAGACCTAGAATTGGTATAGTTTTATTGCTCTTTGGACATTGTTCCATATTACTCTCTATAAAGCTTGAATCCATTTATAACTCCACCAGTAATGCATCAATGTCCCAATCCTCCCACAACTTCTTCAGCATTGATCATTTTCCCATTTCCTCATCTTGGCCAATCTGATAGGTGGGAGATGATCCTTCATTGTTGTATAAATTCCCATTTCTCTAATCAATAATGCTTTGGAGCACTTTCTCACATGATTATATATAGCTTTAATTTCTTCATTTGAAAACTATATGTTCATATCCTTTGACCATAGATCAATTGGGAGATGACTTGTATACTTTGCAAGCTTCAACCCAATGGGATCTCAAAATATGAAGAGTAATTCTTAGTTTTGAATTACTCTGACTATAAGGTGCAATGTGAACTAAATCTCATTCTATCTTCTATTCCAGTTTTCAAAATTGAAGTCTTAGTAGGCATAAAATGCCTTTAGTTGGAGAAATAACAACAAATATGTATAAATTTGAGTAAACCACATTGCACCTTGCTATCTACTTATTCAGATTAAGTAAGCATGCTGGGGAAATATGAAGTTAGGAACTTGTGTATTAGAGAAATTTCCAGTTATAGCATCAACTTAGAGCCAGACATTTCTTTAGAGGTCATCTATCCTGCCTTTCACTGAGACCCACAGAGTTGAAATGATTTACTGGTCAAGAGTATTTGACCAGTAAATGTCAGAAGTGAGATTTTAACTTTGGACCTGTGATTTCAAATCCAGCAGTCTTTCTAATGCTCTATACCTCCTCTAGTTCTTATAACAATATAATTTTAAAGGAATTTCATTTTGAACACGTGCACATAACTGAATTTATTCTGAAAATCATAAATCAAAGTATTAGAAAACTAAATTTAGTAAGACAACTCTCAATTTTCTATGACATTTTGAGAACTTTTTTCTTAGAATTCTTGTTTGCATTGAATATATCTCTGTTCTTTGCACACTGGAAATGCCTCATAGTTGATCGATGCATTTCAAATAAGGAATTGCCTCCATTCTTGTAGAATTTTACATTATTAATTTTTAAAATACTGCAAGAAGATTGCTGATTGATTTTTGAATACATTGAGCAACCCAACTAAAACTGAATCTAGAATCATCACCCCACAGGTGCTCAGCAGATACTAAGGGTTATTGGTAGTGATGACAATGATAAGAATGGAGATTAGGCTAGGGAGATGGAGATAATTATATATAAAACTATATATGACAATTATATATGAGTCCAATGTAAATATTCATGTACATAAAATATTTTAAGTTGTGGAAAGCAACATAACAAAGAAAATAAAAACGACCAATTTATTTAAAATAAGAATAAAGATACTTATACACAACTGAAGACCGCACAAAACAAAAGCAAATGTCAAAATGCATGTTAGAGAGAAATTTGTGAATACACAGGAATAGATGAACAAAGGAAAAGCATTTGGAAACTTGGGAAAATAATTCCTAGTGTGGAGTTTTTTAATTGTTGTTTTATAGGGGATTGATTAGATTCAAATGACTTTTTTCTCTTTAGCTCATTGTTTTTCTTTTTCTTTTTCTTTTTCTGCAAGCAATTGGGTTAAGTAGTGTGTCCTCAGTCACACACCTAGGCATTTTGAAGTATCTGAAATCAGATTTTAACTCAGGTATTCCTGACAATTCAGCCAGTGCTCTATTCACCGTACCACCTAGATGCTCCTAATTAGGCCATTTTCATATTCAAAATTAATGTTTTCTTCTTAAAAATCAACTAATCATTAAGCATTTATTCAGATTCCTAGATATCATGTAACAAGAAATGGATTAGTTGATGAACATAAAAAGACAAAATTGGAATACTATCTATTCTCAAGCATTCTCTCCTGTTAAATATTAAATACATATGCATATAAATGTAAACACACTTATATTTTATTAGGGTAGACAACTCACACACACACATATCTATATCTATATCTATATCTATATCTATATCTATATCTATATCTATATCTATATCTATATCTATCTATATCTATATCTATCTATATGTATATCTATATCTATATCTATATCTATATCTATATCTATATCTATATCTATATATACATACATACACACAAAATATATAATTTCAACTACAAATACATACACACACCCATATATACATATATACGTGGGGGATTTCAGACAAGTAAATTTTGGTAAAATTTTTGTGGGGAGGGATTAGGAGAAGCTTCATGTAGAAATGATATTTGAGCTAAGTACTAAATGAAACTAGACTTCCTTGATAACAGAGATGAAGAGGGAGGGCATTCCAAGTAGAAATGTAGGGCTAGAAGTTTTCTTCCAATCTAACCATAGGCTTGGTGCCTATAAAGTTTCAACTCACATATTCAGAGCAATAAAGTATCTGGGATGCTTTAGCAAATCATCTCAAACTTTGGTTCTTGCATCAAGCCTTGCCCAAATGTTGAATCACATCTCATCAAAGCTACAAGCTTGCTGGGACTCATAAAAAATGCAGGCTTCATGTACATATGTAAGTGGTTGATCTAATATTAAAAAAGCATGCTAACACTCTTGCATACTAACAATAAGATTTTGTCTTCTGGCTGACAGCTCACAGGTAGTCACTTGCTTCCAGAGCACACTTAGAAATTAGCAAATTAAATCACATTATTGTTTACAAGAGTATAGAGCGACTGTTTGGGGGGCTGCTTTTTTTTCTTATATGAGAGAATAACTTAATACCATAAAGCAAGCACTTCTCATTTCCCAACACTTCTGGCAACATGCCACTGCTTCTATCCAAAGAGATCACAAACAGATTGTAAACACTATGTACCAGAATGATAGATCTTTTTTAAAAAGCATGGCATTGCCATAGATTTTTGAAGTAGTGAAACCACAGCAAGAGGCACAGGTGAGAATTGAGAGGATGGTGAACTTGTTATCTAGATGCTGAGCTATAAGAGCAACTGGGAAATGACGTCATATCAATTTTTATTTCCCGTGGGCATTCATAAATCTATATGGCTGCATTTAATAATAAAATGTGAGGCATGTTTAGATAGTACTCATCATCATAATCAGAAAACATGCCTGGAGTCATGAAATCTAGTCACTTAAGTGGCTCCATGTTATGGCTCCATCATTGGCAAGGAAAGAATTCAAAGGATTTGTATGAGAAGGTTGTGAAATACCGATCTTTGCTAATATAACATCATATATGCATACTATGATATGAATTCACACTCCTTGTGCACCTTTCATATTATATTTATGTAATCCATAATATATTAACTGAATGTGCTTGCAGCACACATACATTATCTCCATTTCAAGGTAAGGATTTAATTTTTCCTTCAAATTTCCAAAAATAGCCCCAACACAGAATGGTAATTTCCACCATGCCTCTCAGAAAGTCTCTGCCATTCTGGTAATATACAACGATAAGCAGTGCAAAAAGAAATCTTCTGGGAAGAAACTTGCAGTCAGGTTCAGTTTTCATATTTTGGTTTTTCCTATATTCTGCAGTCTGTAGTGTTCAACAAACATAAAACTTCTTGAGTCAATGAAATGAAAAGTAAAGAAACAGCACATCTAGTATTAGAAGAGTAGTCCACATTTTTCTGTGATGCACAAGAATAGTATAATTTACCCATCCTTCAGGGTAGGACTCAAAAACTATCTTCTGTCTCTTGTATGGTCTTTCCTGATTGTTCAAATCAAAAGAAATTGACTCCAATTATCAGGTCTTGTGTTTCTCCTTATAGAGTCTGTTGCCCTCTTTGACTCAAATGCCAGTAAATTCGTAAATCCTCCTGCTGCATACTTTCTCTGTAAGTAGGATTCAAAAGGACCAGTATGTGAAATAAGAAAATAGTTTATAATCAAACTCTCCAAAAATTTTTTTTGGCAATGGTAATAATGGTATTAGACTAGTAAAAGACTCCAGGACATACTTAATAATAATAGCAATGATGATGATGATGATGATGATATTGATGATGATCTTTTTAGTTGTGAGTTCAAAGAGAGGGATGTTCTGATTATGTTTAGGTTATTGTAAAATCTTTCTACCTTCTGGACAGTATAAAGGCAATCTTTTTCCAGTTGCTCAAGTTTGCAACATCACCAATCCTTTCCTCCTCTCCTAGTTTGAATTGGAGTAATGTCTCAGAATTTTTATTCGGAAATCTAGAAGGACCTATCTTAACCCCAATTGAAAGAGTTCTATTTCAGTCAAGCACAGGCTTTGGGAAAATTGCAATGTACCTTCATTTGTTAATTTGAGAATAGGTTGACTTTTGCTACCTCAGGTTCCAGGAACTAGACTAGATAACACAAAAACAAAAACAAAAAAAAACTAAAATGCTGGTTACCAGTTCAAATAAAGCAAAACTACTATTAATTCAAATATATTGGCATAGGGATCACATAATCATCGGATTTCAGAAACAAAATTGTGTTTAGTTATTAATTAATTAATTGTATTGTGTGTGGGATTGAGATGGAATATTATTCTGTTGATTAAAGTCTCTGGACACAGAGACTTTAAAATTTTACCAAGATTTTCCCATCATTATCACAAAGAGAAATAAAACAAAACAGAACAAACCTACTAAAAGTAGGGATTTAAAGTGGGCTCTCCTGCTAAGTTCTAATAAAACATTTTCTTCCCATACCAGTCAGAATCCCAGTGCTGTCTAAAGCCAACATGAGGGTTCACAGAAAATCCAGACGTGACAGGAAGGAACTGCTTGAGAAATAAAGCCAATAGGATCATTTTGAAGCTGTAGTGAGATCATCTTTGTGTTTTTCTTTTTGTCATCCATGCCATTTCAGGAAGATTGAGAGCTCTTAAATTTGTCAGCATGTTTTACCCAAAATTACTATTAGCATCAGTCAGGCTCAATACCTTCCTAAAACTCTTGACCAATTCTATTCATCCTAAAAATCAAAGTAGGACACCATTTGGAAAAAGTTTTCACTCTAAAGAGCTGAAATATGTTTTTGTGTTTTATGTTTGTGTGTGTGTGTGTGTGTGTGTGTGTGTGTGTGTGTGTGTGTCTTTGTGTATAAGGGGAAAGTGCATAGAGATAAAAAAGAAATTCAAGGAAAGTAGGGGAAGGAGGGAATGAGGTTCTTGGAGAGAAACAACAAGTCCAAAGAGGAAAGACTTTTCCCCAAAATAAATGCAGAATTTTGAAATCAAAGCATTTTACTTTACCAACAATGGCAAATTGTTCATGGAATCAATTTAATAATTCCCTATTATTGTTGTAGTTGATTAGCCATTTTGTACTCTATGTCAACTAATTTGAAGTTTTCTTGACAAAGACACTGGAGTGGTTTGTCTTTTCTTCCTCAAGCTCATTTTACACTTGCGGAATCATGGTTAAATAATTTGCAGTTTCATAGGGCTAGATTTGAGCTGATGCTGAATTTGAACTTAGTTTCTCCCAGCTCCTGGTCTGGTACTCTTTCCACTGTGTCATCTATCTGTCATTAATTTATCATGCCAGGGAATGTAAATGAGGTATGAATGATACAAGAATGAATGAAAACAATGGTAGTTGTTCCTTGCTTCATATAAAACAAAGTGGTGTGTTTTTTTTTAAATCTTTATTAAAACATAGCAAATATAGGGAGAGAAATGTAAAGGAATATGTCTGTATATGAACACTCACCATATGTAACAGAATAAGGGATGGGGGAGTTTCGGTAAGAAATGGAATAGAAAGACTTTAGACAATTATCTGACTACAAGATCAAGAAAAGTCTTTTGTAAATATTTTATTTATTTATTTCCAGCTACAGGCAATAGCAGTTTTTACTAATCATTTTTGCAAGGGTTTAAATTCTATATTTTTTCCTCCCTCATTCCATTCATTCCACTCCCTCCCCACCCACAATGAAAGCAATCTGTTAAAGGCTCTATATTTATAACCATGCTAAACATAGATCCTTATTCATCATATTTTGAGAGATGAATTAAATCCAAATGAAAGAAAAAAAAACATTCAAGAGGAAAAAAAATTGACATAATATATAAGATAACTTTTAAAAATTGAAGATAATAAGTTTTGATTTCATTTGAACTCCAAACTTCTGCCTCTGGATATGGATGGTATCCCAGAAGCTGGAATCTTTGGATTTATGAAATAATAGGTTGATATAAACATTTACTGCTGGTTCTATGGCACTTATTCAGTTCTACTGATCCATTACTCCATTTCTTAGTACCAAACAGTTTTGATGAATGATATTTTAAAATAATTTTAGATCTGGTGTGGTTAAGCACCTCACTTTGCATTTTTTCATTGTTTTCCTTGATATTCTTTTTTTTTTCTTTAGGTTTTTACAAGGCAAATGGGGTTAAGTGGCTTGCCCAAGGCCACACAGCTAGGTAATTAGTAAGTGTCTGAGGTCTGATTTGAACTCAGGCACACCTGAGTCCAGGGCCAGTGGTCTATCCACTGCACCACCTAGCTGCCCTAATTTCCTTGATATTCTTGACCTTTTGCACCCCCATATGAATTTAGTTACTCATTTTTCTACCTCACTAAAGTAATACTTTGGAGGCTTGATTGGTAAACAGAATTGTTATTTTTTATTATCCTAGCCCAGACTAAGCCATAAGTAATTGACATTGCCCAGTTATGTGGATCTAATTTGATTTGTGTGAAAAATATTTTATTGTTGTTTTCCTATAGTTTCTGAGTCTGCCTTGGCAGATAGACTCCCAAGTATTTTATGATGTCTGAAGTTATTTTAAATGGGATTTGTCTTTCTATCTCTTGCTGCTGTATCTTGCTAGTAATATACATAAATGCTGAACATTTATGTACGTTTATTTACATCCTGTGACTTTGCTAAAATTGCTAATTTTTTTCATGGAGGTTTTTAGATTATTTTAAAGGGTTCTTTACATTTTCCATCATTTCATCTGCAAAGAGGGAGAGTTTTTGTTTCATCATCACCGATTCTACTTCCTTCATTCCCTTTTTCTTCTTATTGCTAAATCTAGCATTTCTATTACAATTTTGAATAAAAGTGGTGACAATGGACATCCGTTTTCACCCCTGATTTTATTGTCAATGTTTCTAGCTTATCCCTATTACATGTAATTATTGTTGATGGCTTTAAATAGAACAAGTTTATCTTTTTAAGAAACATTCCATTTATTCCTATACTCTCTAGTATATTTTATCAAAAGCTTTTTCAACATATGTTGAAATAATCATATTATTTCTGTTAGGTTTGTAATTGATCTGACCAATGATGCTAATAATTTTCCTAATATTGAACCAACCCTGCATTCTGGGTATAAATCCTGCTTGATCATAGTGTATTATCCTAGTGTTAGTATTATGTAATTGTTTTCCTAATACATTATTTAAAATGTTTGCATCCATATTCATTAGGGAAATTGGTCTATAAATTTTCTTTTTTGACTCTTCCTGGTTTAGGTATCAGCACAATATTGGCATCATAGAAGAAATTTGGCAAATCTCCTGGTTTACCTATTGTTTTCAAATAGTTTATATAGAATTGAAACTAATTATTCCTTGAATATTTGGTAGAATTCACTGTAGTGAATCCATCTGTCCCTGGAATTATTTTCTTAAGGAGTTCATTGATGGCTTGTTCAATTTCTTTTACTGAGATGTGGTTATTTAAATATGTAATGTTCTCTTCTTTTAACCTGAGGAGCTTGTTTATTTTTTTTTGAATATAATCATGGGTTGGGGCATCTAGGTGATCCAGTGAATATAGCACAGACCCTGGAATCAGGAGGGCCTGAGTTCAAATCCAGCCCTAGACACTTAATAGTTGTCTATCTCTGTGACCCTGGGCATGTCACCTAACCCCATTGCCTTAAATAACATAAAAGAAAAGAATTTGAATTATGACAAAAAATGCTACCCATCCCAATGACAGAGCTGATTGTGTCTGAACACAGACTGAAGCATAATTTTTCCCCTCACTTTATTTTTCTTGGCATTTCAATGATTATTGTAGTATTGTTACATGGCTACAAATTTTTAACCAATACCAAGTAACTTTCTTTCTCAATGGGGTGGAAAGAAGGGAGAGAATTTGGAACTCAAGGCTTTCTTAATGTTGACACTTTGTTTTACTTGTTGCTGAGAAAAAATTAAAGATAAAAAGTAATATAAAAACAAAATAATCATCTACTTCTCTTAGATTGTCAAATCGATTGACAAAAGTTAGGCAAAATAGTTCAGAATTATGACTTTAATTTCCAACTTATCTATTGGAAATTTCTACTTTTATCATTTTTGATACTGCTAATTTGTGTTTCTTCAGTCTTATTAAATCTAATTAATCAAAGGTTTATCTATTTTATTAGTTTTTTTATAAGACCAAGCATTGTTTTTTTATTTCTTAAGTTCAAAAGCTTTCTTGCTTTCCTTTTTCTTAATTTCACCCTTAAATTTTAGAATTTCTGATTTGGTATTTAATTAGAAATTATGAATTTGTTCTTTCTCTAACCGTTTTTGGTTGCTAGCTCAATACATTGATCTCTTTCTCTATGTTATTCATGTAAATATCAACTAAGACATAATATTTCCTCTAATAACTGATTGAACTGTATTCCATAAGTTTAGTATACTCTTTCATTACTATCATTGTCTTAGATATGATTATTAATACTGGCTATGATTTGCTGATTGATCCACTCATTCTTTAAAATTACGCCATTTATTTTCCAATTAATTTTAGATCTATCTCTCCTTGGTTCTTTATTACACATGATTTTTATTGCACAATGATATGAAAAGGATGCATTCAATATTTCTGCCTTTTGACATGTGATTATGAGGTTTTTATGTCCAAATACATGGTCAATTTTTGAATCGTTACTATATGCCACAGGAAAAAAAGGTATAATCTTTTCCATCCCCATTCAATTATCTCCAGAGTTCTTTCATATCTAAGTTTTATAATATTCTATTCCTTTCCTTAGCTTTCTTCTTGCTTATTTTATGTTCATATTTATCTAATTCTGAGCAAGGGAGGTTGAGTACCCCCATCAGCAGAGTTTTGCTCTTTATGTCTTCCTGTAAATCATTTAGTTTCTCCTATAAGAATTTGGTTGCTATACCACTTGGTGCATGCATATTTAGTATTGAAATCAATTCATTGTCTATGGTACCCTTTGGGAAGATGTAGTTTCCTTCCTTATTTCTTTTAATGAGATCTATTGCTATAATCCCTATATCTGAGATAAGGATTGTTACCCCTGCTTTTTTCATTTTAACTGAAGCACATTATATTCTGCTCCAGCCTTTTATTTTTAGTCTGCGTATATCTCTTTGCTTCAAATGTGTTTATTATAAGTAGAATATTTTATGATTCTGATTTTTAATCCACTTTGCAATCTACTTCTGTTTTATGGGAGAGTTCATCACATTCAAATTCACAGTTATAATTCTTAACTTTTTTTAACCTATGTCTCTTCTGTTTTATATTTTCCCCCTCCTTTCACTTTTTCTCTTGTCACCAAACTAGTTCCCTAATGTGTTCCCCCTTCTGTAAAGCACTTTCTTTCCAATTTCACGTTTCCCCTTCTTCCTATTCCTCCCTTCCTTCTCCCCCCCACTTCCCCTTCCTGATACTTAATAGGTAAGATAAATTTCTAACCTTAACCAAATATGCATGTCAATCTCTCTTTGATTCAAATTTGATAAGAGTAAGATCCAATGGTTCTCATCCCCTCCTTTTCCCCTCTATTACAATAAGTCTTTTGTACCCTGTCATGTGACATATTATGCCCTATTTTATCTCTCCCTTCCTATTGTCTCATTACAGTCCCCTCCCATTTAATAAATCAATCCATGAAAGTCATGAACATAACATGAATGTCTATACTTTCACCCTAAGTATATTCTCTCTAATAGAGTTATAATTCTCTAGAGTTAAGAGAATCTTCCTCCCAAGTATATATATTTAATCTTTTTGCCTAGCAGTCTTTTTCTTGAATCTCTTGAATCTCCTGTTCGAAGATAAAATTTTCTGCTTGACTCTGGTATTGTTATCAGGAAAGTTTGAAAGTCATCTCATTCTTTAAATGTCTATCTTTTCCCCAAAAGAGAAGGCTCAGTTTTGCTAAATAGTTGATTCTTGATTGAAATCCAAGCTTTCTTTCTCTCCAGAATATCATATCCCAGACTTCAGTCCTTTAAAGTTGATGTAGCCAGGTACTGTGAAATCCTGACATTGATTCCTTGTATTAGAATTGCTTCTATCTGGTCAGTAATAGAATATTCTCATTGATCTGAGAATTCTCGACTTTGACCATAGTATTCCTTTGCATTTTTATTTTATGATCCCTTTCAGGAGGAAATTGATACATGCTTTCAATGACTATTTCCCCCTCTATTTCCAGAATATCAGGAAATTTCTCCCTCTAATTTTTGTTCTTTATAATTGAAGATGAAAAATTACATCAGGGAGGTGATGCAATGAGAAGCACATGGATTAGATCTGAGTGAGGGGATGCTGTTCTAAGTCATTAGGCTCATTTCTCCTCTGGAACCATCTGGGTCCAGTCATCAGCTATGAATCAGGATGACTGGAAATGGCCCTGTATGGGAGGCAATCAGGATTAAGTGAATTTCTGAAGGTCACAGAGCTGGTAAGTGTCTGAGGATGAACTTTATCCTGAAGAATGCTATTCAGGCCCTGTTCTTTAGCAAAGTTTTCAAGTAATCCATGACTTTTCAATTGTCTCTCCTGGATGTATTTTCTTGGTTGTTCGTTTGTTTGTTTGTTTGTTTTAACCAGGGGTTTTGGCAATGAGGTATGTTTTTATATTTTCTTCTAATTTTTCATTTCTTGATTTTATTTAACAGATTTTTGGTATCTCATTAATTCTTTAGCTTTTACTATCCCAATATATTTTCAGGGAGGTATTTTCTCCATTTAGCTTTTGCATTTCCTTTCCCATTTCCTCAGTTCTACTTTTAAAGGAGTTGTTGTCTTTTTCCATTTGTCCTATTGATTTTTTGGATTTTTTTTTTCTTTTTGCATTTGTCCTATTGTATTTAACTGTTTTTTATTTTCATCCCCTTGTACATGCATATTTTTGGGAACAGTCAGGTTAACATTTTACGTACATATTTTCTTAAACATATATACAAATTAGTAATTTTTAACACAAGGAAGTAGGATTAAGAGAAAGAGATTCATAAGAGATAATTTTTATGAACTGTTTGTCAGATTCAGTAGCGTGTTTTTTTCTGTGTATTTTATTTTGTTTTGTTTTTCTTCCTCTGATTAAGGATAATATAGATCATTACCAGTCTAATATACTTCCCCTAGCTCTCTGGACTGTCAAGAGGAGTTGCATCCATCAAGATAGTTCATCTCATAATGTTGCTGATGTGTACAGTGTTCTCTTGGCTCTACTTCCTTCCTTCAGCTTCAGATCCCTTAAGTCATTCCATGCTTCCCTGTCGTCCAATCATTTATGATTCCTTATATAATAATAATATTCCATAATATTCATATAGCATAGCTTGTTTAACCATTACCCAATTGATAGGCATCCCCTCAATGTCCAATTCTTTGCCACTACAGAAAAAAACTTCTATAAATATTTCGGAACATGTGAAACTTTTCCCATTTTTTTGTAATTTCATCTGGATATAGTCCTTGAATTGGAATTGCTGGGTCAAAGGATATGAATGGTTTTATTTCTCTTTGGGCATAGTTCCATATTGCTCTCAAGCAATATTGGATCCATTCACAACTCCACTAGCAATGCATCAATATACCAATCCTCCCACAACCTCTCCAGTATTGCTCATCTTCCCTTTTTCTCATCTGTGCTAATCTAATAGGTGTGAGATGATATCTCATTGTTATTTTTATTTGCACTTCTAATTAATAGAGATTTGGAGCATTTTTTCATTTGATTATATATATATAGCTTTAATTTTTTTTCATTTGAAAACTGTCTGTTCAGATCCCTTGGCCAATTATCAATTGGGGAATGTCCTATTGTATTTTAAATGATTTGATTTCTTTGGAATTTTTTTTTGTTCATAGATGCTAATTTTCTCTTGCATTTCTTTTCCCAATTTTCCCATTTAATTTTTAATCTACTTTCTGATTTCTTCTAAGAAATCTTTCTGGGCTAGAAACCAATTAATATTCTCCTCCAAAGATTCACAAATAAAGTCCCTTCTATTCTCCTTTTCTGAGCTAGTATCCTTAACTCTAAGGTAACATTTAATAGACCCTACTTTGTACTCATATTTCTTCATTTTAGGATGTTATCCTTCCCTGGGATCTTGTGTTGTATGAGGGGTTTGTTAGTAGACCTTAAATGCTGAGAACCCTTGAGGCCTTACTTACTGGAGTTAGGAACTCCAAGATTTTACTCAGTGAACCAATCAGTAGGAATGCTAGAAGCTCTCTTTATGGATTTTCTGTATTGGTGATGTCAGCTGTCTACTCCTTGGGCCTGGGAATGGATTTGGCCAATTATCCATATAACCCAGTAGTTGGAATAGGACATTAGGATTGGCAATGCCAGAGTTTTATTTTTTTTTTCTGGGTAATCAGTTCTGGGGAGGTTTACTGCCTGTATATGGACCTTGGGAGCATCTGGGGCTGTTTTACCAGCCCCTCCCACAGGAATATCAGAGATTCCTCTGGCAACACCTGGCATTTGAGGTTTAGACTGTCTAGACCAGCTGTGCTGGCAGAATGAGTATCCTGGGCAGTTGTGCTGCAACTCTCCAAGTCATCTGACTGCACGCAGTGCAAAACCTTCTGCTCCCACTGCCAACATTCTCAGATTAGATTCCCACCTCACTTTGCCACCTTTTCACTGGGTCTCTTCCCTCTGAACTGCCATGCCTATGCTCCCCCCATGACAGACTTTGCTTGAAGATGTTCCAATCTCTTCTGTTTGAGTTCTGTCACTCTAAAATCTGTTAAGAGGTTTGATTGATGTTGGTTCTGAAAAGCCAGGAGAGCCTAAAACAGTGTCTGATTTTTCTCCATCATCTTGTCTGGAACAGGAAACAGTCTCTAATTGCCCTGACTAAAAATTTAGTTGCGTTCATCTTTTTTATCATCTCACTATCTATGTTTTTCTTTACCTTCTGGGTATGGCTTTATTCTCTGAATGTTTCCCAGTGTTCCCAGCAGAACATAGGATTTGATTGATTAAGAAGAAAATCTCAGGAGTCAACCCAGTCATTTTAAATTTGAGGAAATAAAATTCCCCAAAAGATAAGTGATATGTTCAGAGTCATACAGGAAAATAGTAAAGAGAGGCAAGGATTTGAAACAAAGGTTTCCTAATTCCAAGTCCTTTCTAATAAAACATGTTGACAGTTTTGGTCAATAATATTGGTTCTGCATTGGTAATTTGAAGGACTAACCATGATTCATTGTTTGCAATGACAAAACATATTGAATTATGGATGTAGAATCAGGAAGACCTGGTTCTGAATCCTTGCCTATGATATATACTTGCTAAAAAAGCCTGAGGAAGTCACTTATGCTTTTCATGTTTTGTTAGAGTTAGAGTTTCTTCATCTGTGAATTACTCATATTAATGAAATTACAGAATCAGTCTCTACTTCTATCTCTATTTCAAAGCCAAAAATAGATAAAGTTTGTTCTTGGTAAATTTATTTAACTCTAAGTGTCCATTTAACTTTATTCATTGTCTTCCTACCCTAGTCCCCCATGGTTGCTATATCTGTTCATGATCTTCCACTGAGACACTCCACCAGAACTTCCTTAAACAACTTTTCAAGCATTCAACAAATTATATCTATTCTTTATTCATTCTCTCAGGGGTCTGATCTTGGCTAGCTAATCTAAAAAGTTAAATTGTTGCTAAAGCATTAATAACCAATAATGAATTAATGTGTTAATACCAAATACTAGTTTAACATTAAATTAACCTATATGCCTCTCAAGTTGGTTTTTATTATTTTTTAAATAACTAGTATAAATCTGTATAACCATGATAGGATTATATGAAAAAAGATTCTAGACTCCTTCTTTAGCATCTCTCAGAGCATATTCTTTAAGTAGTTTCATATTCTTTCTTCATTAAAGAACATTCTAAATGGCAATTTCCCTTGTGTTTCTGATTTCTAGGGAAAGAACATTGGAAATGTAATAAATTCTCTTGTAGGTCAGTTCTGCCATTGATTTGTTATGAGATATTGACACAAGTTACTTCTACTTTTGGGATCCCCATTTATCTAGCTATAAAATTAAAGAGTTAGCCTTAACTCTCAGTTTAAAATTCATCCTAAGCAAGTAAACCACTAATCTGCATCTCCCTATGAGTTGCTGGCATTTTCAATTACTTTCTCAATGTCTAGGAAATAATCTAACTCAACTTGCCATTTTACCAATGAAGAATAAGAAGTGACTTGCCCAAGATCACACAGTTAATACACATACACACATGTACATATATAATTGACATATATGTATTTACATGTATGTCAGGATTTCAGTTCAAGTCCCCTGTTTCTGAATTCACTGTCTTTATGATGATTAAATGGTTTACACTTCAAATTTCAGTGTTTGAATTTTATTCCATTCAATGCCTAACACTACTTCCTACTACTTTCATGATGAACCATCAACTCCATTTTCCATTAGCTCAATGATAACAATCCTTTCAGGGAATGAATAAAGTAGTTCCCTCACACAAAATATTTGGAAATGCTTTAGATTAGGTAATTTTAAATTTCCTTTCCAACTATTAAAAATCTGTGAGTTCATGATTTCACTAAGTACAGAAGAATGTCAGAAGGAAACCTGCCTCAAGTTGGTTTATTGTCTCTATCACAATATCCTGGCTTATCTTTATAAAAATAATTACTTAATGAACAGTGATATTATTTTTTTTCTTTTAAACATTTAATTTTAGGAATAAATTGGAAACAAAATAACCAGTAGTAAATGAGTATAGTAATGATAAAGCAAAGATTCAGCTTGTGGAATAAGAACTCATTATTTGACAAAAGTTTCTGGAAAAATGTATGGCAGAAGCCAGTCCTGTACCCACATCTCACATCTTATACCAAGATAATAGGTTCAGGATTTAAACATAAAGGTGATATCCTAAGCCAATTAGGAAAACAAGAAATAGGTTTACTGTGATAATTTAGATATAAAGTTCTCTTCTGTTAATACTATACATTTTTTTTCATTCATCTGTTTATTCTAATAAGGGTTCAATAGGTTTCTCCAGATTGCCAATGTAGATCAAGACCCAATAAACCTTAACAACTCATGCTTAGAGAGGTGATGTCTGAACAACATTTGGGCAGAAAAGCCAGAACATTTGATAGTTCCAGGAGGATTCTGATAATTTTATTTTACTGTTTTGTTGTTGTTTTTACTCCTGCTCAATGTGATCATTGACTTACTTAATCCTATTGGAATGACTTCTAATTTGAGGTGGTGAGAAGAAAAAAAAATCACATTTTTGGAAAGACAAGTAAGGAAAGATGAGGCTGATCATGGAGGCAGGGAAATAGCCACTCTTCTTTCACAAAGAATAAATGAACCTACACAGATTGAAGACGACATTAATATTCCGAGCCACATGGAATGAAGCTACGTTTCCTGCTTAGGATAAGAAGTGATAGGGTAATAAATAAGGTTTTCTCTGGCTTCATTTTTTTCCAGCTGTTACTGAAAACACTTGACATTTAATAACACGGGCTCATCTGCTCGGCAGACAATGGAATGATCACATCTTCTCCGCAACTGTCCACAAGGCAGATCTCACTCAGACCTTTATTGCCAGATGGTTTGTGGAGCCTAGAGTAGAATTCCCCATGGAGACAACTTCAAGTGTGGTGAAAAATAAAAAAAAAATGTAAATAGAGAGCATGGAAGATAGGGAGAGAGAGAGAGACAGACAGACAGACAGAAAGACAGAGACACAGAGACACAGAGAAAGGAAAAAGAGACAGAGACACAGAGACACAGATAAATATAAAGAGACAAGAGAGGGATGGAGGAATGGAGGGAGCAAGGGAAAAAAGAGAAAGAAAGAAAGAAAGAAAGAAAGAAAGAAAGAAAGAAAGAAAGAGAAAGGAAGTGACCACATGTGCATGAACAATTGTGCATGTATGTATTTAGAGAGTAAGGTATTTAAATCTGTAACAAGAAATATACCTTCAATTTTTATGATAAAAATTCTTTTTATGATAAAGAAAAAAAAGTATTGTATATTCTGACACTTTCCCTTGTGAGGCAGCGATTTGTGGAGATAGGATATGGGCTTATGTCAGCAGCATCATTGATGAGCTTGTCCACCTTCTCTGTTTCTAGCTGATTTGGAATTTTAAAACTTCTTTGGAAAATGGGATTCTGGAAGCTTTTTTAGCCCTTGAGTTCCTCCCCTCTCCTCTCCAACCCTCCCTTTCTTTTTTTTTTTTAAATCCAAATCCTAAGCTTCAAAAGCAATATTGCTAGGCAACAGAACAGACATTTTCTTTTCTGACTTAAGGATCCAAGATAAGGCATTAAAAAAATTCTCTCTCTGCATATTGAGGTGTGTGGGAGGATAACTTCTTTTTCCTCTCAGGTATTATACCAGTAGATTCTGGGATACCAGTGAATGTACACTCCAAAACTCAGAAAGTCAGCTTCACTTCAATTCTTTCCTCAAAAGTAAAATAAGCAAAAAAAAATAAGACATTCCTTCCTCCAAGGTTCATTGTGGGAAAAGTGCTTGGAATCCGTGAAATATGATATGTATGATATGTGTGTGTTTTGTTGTTTTTAAATTAAAACATTCCTCTGTGGTCATTATCTTTGTGCGGTAACTGACTGTAATACACAATGTTTTTTGTTTTTCCAAATATATATTATAAAAGTTTTTCAACAATCATTCATATGCATATATACATATATATATATTTATATATATATTAAGTTACAAAATTTCCTTCCACCCTCTTTTTTTTGCAAGGCAATGGGGTTAAGTGGCTTGCCCAAGGCCACACAGGTAGGTAAGTCATTTTCAATATTAGGAATTAGGATCAAGGGAAAGAGATACATAAGAGATATTTTTTTAAATAAATGTAGTCTTTATCAGATTACGAAGGGTTTTTTTTTTTTGTTTGTATGTTTGTTTTTCTTCCTCTTGGAATGGAGATAGTATTGTCCATAGCCAATTTAATAGGGTTGTCCTAGTTCTCTGAACTGCTGAGGGGACTTGCTTCCATCAGGGTTTATCATCTCACAGTGTTGTTGTAGTACCCTACAATGTTAATGCTCTTCACCACCAGGGCCTTATTAATTCCCTCTCCCCCTTCAGGACAAAGATCAAGTACCACCTTCTAAATAAGAACTTTCTCTTCCACCTGACTACTAGTGCTCTCTCTTTTTAATTATCATGTATTTATGACTTTTGAGTTGTATTGTATTTATTTTGTGATTTGAAAAACATTCATGTATATAACTTAATATGGGTGGACATGATAGGTTGACTAAAAGATTTCCATAAAAAGTAGCACAGCAGTGTGCTTAGCCTGTTACCAACCTGTGAAGAAGAGACTGGAGAGTACAAGATATTCTGTCAGTCCTCAGGACTGGAGGTCCATTTACGAATCTCTATTACATATTTCCATGTTGCATCATCTCTTAGGATATAAGCTCCTTGAGACCACAGTCATTTTCACTTTTATGTTTCTATACCTATACCTAAAAAGTAGTAGGTGTTTAGTAAATTTTTATTGATTGATTGTTTGATAGAGATATTCTGGAGACATCCTATAATGGTGCTGGAGAGTTAATTTTTGTTAAATTTCCATTGAGAGGATTTATATACATGATTCATTGTTTTATTGATTTTCTCATATTAAAAAAGTGATGAGAAAAATGTTATTAATTCAAAATAGAAATTTATTCTGAGGATATTTTTTTCTCCTGATGAGCAAATAGTTAAACATTTAACAACACACACCTGGATTGATACATTATAAATCACCTTTGAATGTTCAGGATATGCTAGTGAAGTAGGTGACACCTGAATAAAGTAGAATTTTTCTGATTATGCATGAAAGACAGTAGGAGAGAGTGAGGAATTAAAAAATTCCAGGCATATATACAGCCCATGAGAAGAAACTACCTGAGTGACCCTGGTTACATCTCTCAACTTTATCTCATCTACAAAATGAGAAGATTAAACTAGAGGGTCTCCAATGTCCCTGGAAAATCTAAATCTATGATCCAACTGTATTTGTCACCAGCCTCTCTTTTTATCAAAGATTATAATAATAACAATAGCAATTATTATTATTATTATTATTGTTGTTGTTGTTGTTGTTGTTATAAATATTAACTAGCAATTTATATAGTTCTTATTAGATGCCATATCCTGTCTTAAGTGCTTTACAATTGTTTTCTCGTTTGATCCTTATAACAACATTGTGAAGCAGATGCTAATAAAAAGATTAACTCAATTAATTTCAGGGCCCCATAGTCCATGGATTGGCCAACTGGCCATTCCTTTCAGGTAATTTTGTTCTTGTTTTTGTTGTTGTTGTTGCTGTTGTTGCTGGACACAACACCTCTTAGACTTGAAAGAGTTGCCATTTAGATCGACAGATAATATACCCGTGTCCAGACAATAATAGATCTTTGACATTTTGGTGTTTTCTTGCTCTTCTTGCTGTTGTTTTCATATTAATATCGATAACCTTTGGACATCTAAGAGATATTTAGGCCCTGCTGAAGTTTCATATAATAATAGGGACCTTTTTAATATTACATATTCTCAATTCTATTGTATACCTTAGCATTATTAATAGTAAGAACACAAACTGAGTGGCCCTCAGTTTCAGAATCTCAAAATAAAATCAGTCATTCTTCTTTACTTATCATTTAAAATCCATTTGAATTCTGTTAATCCTATTATCTGCAACTTTTCCTAGACCTATTTATTTTCATAATTTCAATTAGAAAATCACCAAGACAGACTGTTGTCAATGCAATTTGATAAGGAATTTCAAAACATCTGTGAGGTGGCTTTCTATCATAGACATGTAGAAAGTATAGACTATGGGGATTAAGCACATTTCTAATTTCCTTAGGAGTACAGCCAATGACAGAGGTTAAATGACTTATTTGAGCTTGCACAGATAGAAACTGTCAAAGAGAGCCTTAAACTTAAATTATATAAATACTAATTCAACACTTCAGTCCTCTTTCCTTTACATCATATTTCCTATTGCCAGTCAATATTAACAGGGAAAAATTGCCTTTCCTTTCAAAGAACTATTAATAGGGTTGCCTATTGTAAATATACCTCCTGTCTCCATTAAAGACCTTCTCCGATATCTCCTAATGCACTGGAACTGAAATTATGCTTGGCTAAACATGCTATAGCAACTCTGACCAAGCTGAGAAGACTGAGCACAGTCTTAAGATAAACTGGGTATCTATTTGTGCAAGGACTATTCTAGAGAGATCCATCACTAGACAGACAGACAGTCAAACAGACAGACAGAGCCAGCCAGCAAGATATGTAGCTAACTAGATAGATGGATAGCTAGGTAGGTAGGTAGGTAGAACATTTATTTTACACTTACTATATGATAAGCATACCAATAAAAACGTGAACTTTTTAGGAACTTGAATTCTAATGGGAGAAGACAACACACAAAATATTGTAAAAGTGTGAAGACTGAGGGATGGAGTCAGGAAATTTCCTAACGATATCATGTGTATCAACTTGAGACCTCAAGAAACAATTATCTGAATCGGGGAATTCATCATTCAAAAGAGAAGACCAAAGAGCAGAGGCATTTCCAGAATGAGAAGGCTAAAAGCAAGGATTGTGGAATGAAAGGAGAGAATCTGGAAAGAGTAGGAATAATGATTTTCCTTCCTTCCTTCCTTCCTTCCTTCCTTCCTTCCTTCCTTCCTTTAAGTGAACAGTTAGGGAGAAGAGAAGCAGCTTTCATCATTCAACTGTGAAGCACAATTAAGCAGCAAATAATATCTATCCTTATGATTGCAGGAAGTTAATAAATCCCAGAGGTAGCCAGCCCCTGAGACCAGTGATTTCTATCCAAGATACTTCATTATTTTTTGGGAGGCAACTGATAAGCCGGAAAGAGATTATTTTTTCATGTTAAATGTGTGGGATCATGCAAACTTTGGAAGTCTATTGCTGAAGAGGTGCAAAACTCTAAATGTGAACAAATATTATCTAAAATGAATATACTCACTTGGGTATGAGTTATAGGAATGAGATTTAATATTCCAATATTCTTGACTGATTTGAATCTAGAGCAGGGTAAAATTGTATTTCTCTTAATCTTTGATCCATCTTTAACAGTTAACATAGGTGAAGGCAGAAGTGAAAAAGGTCTGTGGTTCGACTATACCCATGTGTAAGCATATAGAATTTTACTCATAATCTGAGTTTTCTCAATTTACCCAACCTACTCTCCCACCAGCAGCTGGTCTAGACTCCTAGAGTTAGACTACTAATTACATGATCCTAGCAAAACAATATTGATAGGAAATAAACTCACTCAACTAATTTCTTTAGTTTTTGAATTTTTACCTGAAGAAAACACGTAGCTTGAAATATGGTGTGCTACAGTGATAAAAGACAACTAACATACCAAGTATTGCAATAGTACAAATAAGAAATTCATAATAAGAATATGTTTAGATCTTAAACATAACTATTTACTTAAAAATAGGTCAAGAGACATAACAAAATTAAATAACACATTAAAGCAAATGTATAAATAATAATTTATATGACAACTCATTAATAAAACCTGAATTATCTTCTCTCAACAATGCACTCCACATCTCTAAGAGAAAGGACACAGATAGATACAGGAACTCAATAGAAAAGCACATTAAAGAGGAAACACACCTAATTGACTACTCAGAATGCCACTGATTTATTCAACAAAAGTAAATTTATGGAGGGTAAATTGAAATGCAGAATAACTTGAAACAGGGATCTGAATTATAAGATTATTATAATAGTGTTGGTGAAAAGTAATGAAGATCTAAAGTAGAGTGATTGAAATTTAAATAGAAGGATAATTGAGAAATCTTTTGTAGAAGTAAAATCCATGATACTATGTAATTAATTGTATAAAAGTATTGATGGAGAGTCAAAAGTCCTCAATGATTTTAAGATTGTAAATCTGAATGATTGAAACTATCACAGTATCCTTAAGGTAAACTAGAAAATTTGTCAGCAGGGCAATATGGAGATTAGAGTCTCATAAAATCATACAAACAGAAATCAAAGAAATACATTAAAGATACTCAAATTGTAAGCTCTACATTTCCTTAGAATCTAGAGTCTCTACCTCATTCCATTTCTGCATGAGACATGTTAATTTTGAAATAGTGATGAAATATTCAGGTGAAGTTGTCCAACAGACAGCTGAAAAAAACAGTACTGGAGCTTAGAAGAAAGCTTATGGATATATACAAAAAACATAAATGTGTATGTGTATTTAAGTTTTTAATCTGTTTTCATAAACATAGTAACTAAATCTACAGGATTAGATAAGATAAATAAGAAATGGAATACAAGAGGAAAAATGGAATATATTCTCTGGGAGAGTAGGAACTTGAATCAGATCTCTGGGTGTATCTGTAATTGTGTGACTCTGAGTCAGATTTTCTATTGGAATAAACCTGTGATTTTCTCAATGTAGAGGGCTCCTAGTTTGCAATATCCTTCATTCAATTCTGTTTGACAATTGTTGTGTAATTCATAATCTACATAAATTTACTATAGGAACAAGAGATTGCTTTATAATTCACCCAGGGTCACATAGCCAGCATGTGTCAAATGTTGGATTTGAATCCTAATTTTTTTCTTTATCATTTGCACTCTGATTAACTGTGTCAGATATGCAGGGGATATTTTAACTGATGAGAATGGACCCCAAGTTATGGTCAATTTATATTATGTGGGAAGAAATGTCTTTGGCAATCCTCATCAATGTAAAATCTGAGGAAAAAAGTAACATGTTTCCCTATTTCTAGGAGAGCTTATAACTTTTGCTTTCATTACAATTATTTTCTTTTTTTAAGAAATATTTTGTTTAGTTTGAGTTTTACAATTTTCCCCTAATCTTGGTTCCCTCCCCCCCCCACAAAAGGAAGTCTGTTAGTCTTTACAATGGTTCCATGGTTGATCTAAGTTGAATGTGATGAGAGAGAAATGATAGCCTTCAGGAAGAAAAATAAAGTATAAGAGATCACAAAATTACATAATAAGATAACATTTTTTTTTCTAAATTAAAGGTAATAGTCTTTGATCTTTGTTCAAACTCCACAATTCTATCTCTGGATAAAGATGGTATTTTCCGTCACAGATAGCCCACAATTGTCACTGTTGCACTGATGGAATGAGCAAGTCCATCAAGGTTGATCATCACTCCCATGTTGCTTTTAGGGAATACAGTGTTTTTCTGGATCTGCTCATCTCTCTCAGCATCAGTTCATGCAAATAATTCCAGGCTTCCCAGAATTTCGATGCCTCCTGGTTTCTAGTAGAACAAAAGTGTCCCATAACATACGTATACCACAATTTGTTGAGCCATTCCCCAATTGAAGGACATTCACTTAATTTCCAGTTCTTTGCTGCCACAAACAGGGCTGCTATGAATATTTTTGTACAAGTGATGTTTTTACAATTTTTCATGATCTCTTCAGAAGTGGTATTGCTGGATCAAAGGGCATGCACATTTTTGTTGCCCTTTGGGCATAATTCCAAATTGCTCTCTAGAAAGTTTGGATGAGTTCACAGCTCCACCAACAATTTATTAGTGTCCCAGATTTCCCACATCTCTAACAACTCCAATACTTGTGAATCCATCTGACCCTGGAGACTTTTTCTTATGGAGTAAATTAATGGTTTGTTGAATTTATTAAATGAGATAGGGTAGGGGTGGCTAGGTGGTGTATTGGATACACCACTGGCCTTGGAGTCAGGAGTACCTGGGTTCAAATCCAGTCTCAGACACTTAATAATTACCTAGCTGTGTGGCCTTGGGCAAGCCACTTAACCCCATTTGCCTTTCCAAAAACCTAAAAAAATAAATGAGATAGAGTTATTTAGGTATTGAATTTCCTCTTCATTTAACATGGGCAACGTTTATTTTTGTAAATATTCATCCATTTCATTTGAATTGTCAAATTTATTGACACGAAGTTGGGCAAAATAAATATGAATTATTACTTTAATTTATCTCTCATTGGTGGTGAGTTCACCTTTTTCATTTATGATACTAGGAATTTGATTTTCTTTCCTTTTGTAATCAAATTGACCTGAGGTTTATTAATTTTATTGATTTGGTTTTCTAATAAACTCAGCTCTTGTTTTATTTAGTAGTTCAAGTTATCTTGCTTTCAGTTTTATTAATTTCTCCTTTAACTTTTAGAATTTTTATTTGGTATTTGATTGGGAGTTTATAAATTGTTTTCTCCAATTTTTTTGGTTGCATATTTGGTTCATTGATTTCTTGTTTCTCTAATTTATTCATGTGAGCATTTAAAGATATAATATATCCCCTGGCAGCTACCTTGAGTGAATCCCATAGATTTTAGTATGTTGTTTCATTATTATCCTTATCTATGATGAAATTATTAATTCTTTTTATAATCTGTTGTTTAATCTACTCATTTTTAAAATGAGTTTATTTAGTTCCCAATTAGTTTAGGGTCTATACCTCCCTGGCCCAATATTGGATATAATTTTTGTTGCATTATGATTTGAGAAAGATGTATTCATTATTTCTGCCTTACTGCAATTGATCATTAGAGTTTTATCCCATCGTACATGGTCAATTTTTGTGTAAGTGCCATTTACAGCAGAAAATAAAGGATATTCCTTTATATCCCCATTCAATTTTCACCATAAGTATATCATATCCAGGATTTTACCAATCTATTTACCCCCTTAAGTTTCTTCTTGTTTATTTTATGATTAGATTTTTCTAAATCCGAGAGTGGGAGTTTGAGATGTACCACTAGTAGAGTTTTGCTGTCTATGTATTCCTGTAGCTCTTTCAACTTCTCCTCTAAGAATTTGGATGCTTCTCCAATGGGTGCATACATATTTAGTAATGAAATTACTTTATTGTCTATGGTATCTTTTAAGAGAATATATTTTCCTCTTTTAAAACTATCTACATTTTTAGTTTTTTTTTTTTTTTTTGCAAGGCAAATGGGGTTAAGTGGCTTGCCCAAGGCCACACAGTTAGATAATTATTAATTGTCTGAGGCCGGATTGGAACTCAGGTACTCTTGACTCCAGGGTTAGTGATCTATCCACTACCCCAACACTATAGATTTTTGCATCTCCTTTTTCTGAGATAAGGATTGCTGCCTCTGCTTTTTTCACTTCAGATGAAGCAAAATATATTTCACTCGATTCTCTTACCTTAACTCTATATGTATCTCTCTGCTTCAGATGAGTGAGCTTCTTGTAAGCAGCATATTGTAGGATTCTAGTTTGTAATATACTCTGCTATTTGCTTATGCTTTAATGGAGAGTTCATCCCATTCACATTCAAAGTCATAATTGCTAACTTTTTTATTGCCCGCCATGCTATCTTTCCTCTATTTGTATTTTCCCCTTTCCCCCCATTATTCATATTCCCCAGTATTTTGTTTCTGCATAGCACCACTTTCAATGTGTTTTCCCTCCTATATCAACCCCCTCACCTTTCTTTCCCCTTTCCTTTTTTGCCTTCTTCATTCTGTTAGTTCTCCTTTATCTCCCCCTATCTGCCCTTCCCTTTTCATCTTTTAATACTTGAAAGGTAATATGTTTTGTAAATTAACTGAGTGTGTGTGTGTGCGTGTGTGTGTGTGTGTGTGTGTGTGTGTGTGTGTGTAGGTTAATTTTGCCAAATCTGATGAAAGGGAGATTCAAGTGGTTCTCCCCTCCTCCCTCGTTCCCCTCTATTTCAATTGGTCCTTTTGAACCTCAATGCAATGAGATTTACCCCCATTCAATCTCCCCCATCCTCCTGTCTCCTTCCTGTCCCCCTTTATAAGGTAGAATTGTCTTTAAATCATTACATATGAGTCATAGAACAGTCATGAGTGTCCATCACTTCTGGCTAAGTATATTTTCCCTATTAGAGTTATAATTCTTGAGAGTTATTAGAGACTTTCTCCCAGGTAGGGATATAATCAGTTTCATCATATTGGATAAGAGTGACCATTATTTCTGGATAAGTATATTCTCTCTAATAGAATTACAATTCTCAAGAGTTATGAGAATCTTTCTTTGAGGTGGGGATATAGGAAGTTTCATCTTATTGGATAGCATTTTTCTCTTTATGCCCTTTTTTAGCCTTTTCATGTGTCTTTTGGGCCTTCTGTTTGATGCAGAAATTTTCTATTTACCTCTGGCTTTTTTATCAGGAGATGTTGGAAGTCTCCCATTTTGTTAAATATCCATATTTCCCCCTGGAAGAGAAGGTTCAGATTTGCCAGATAGTAGATTCTTGACTACATTCCAAACGCCCTTGCTGTTCAGAATATCTCAATTCAGTCCCTTCAATCCCTCAAAGTTGATGCATCCAGGTTCTGTGTAATCCTTACTGTTACTCCTTGGTATCTAAATTGTTTCTTTCTGGCTGTTTGAATTATTTTCTCTTTTATCTGATAGTTCTGGAATTTAACCACAACTTCCTTGGTGTTTCCATTTTAGCATCTCTTTACCAAGGGGATTGGTGTATTCTTTCAATAACTATGCCTTTTGCTTCCATGATATCAGGGCAGTTTTCCATCACTAAATCTTGTAATATTAAGTCCAGGCTTTTTTTTTCCCTCTTAAATGTTTTCATGAAAGCTTATACTTCTCTCATTATCCCTTCTTGATCTATTCTTGAAGTCAGTACTTTTGCTGATTAGGTATTTTAAAGTCCCTTCTATTTTTTTTTATGTTTTTGGTTTTGTTTAACAGACTTGCTGTCTCATGAAGTCATTAATTTCCACAGACTCCGTTCTTTTATTTAGAGCAGAATTTTCTTCATTTATCTTTTGCAACTCCCTTTCCAATTCGTTAATTCTGTTTTTGAAAGATTTTTCCATGTGATCAATAGAGGTTTTGAGAGAATTATATTCTTTTTATATGTGTTCAATTATATTTTCCAAGGATATATTTTCTTGTTGTGAGGTGTTAATTTTGTCTCCCAGATTTTTCAATTGATGTTTAATCTCCTTCCTGATTTCTTCAAGGAAGTCTTCCTGTGCTGGAGAAGAGATCAAAATCTCCTTAGAGGTTCTAGGTCTCTCTGATTTAGGACCCTTTTCTTTCTAGGAATCTTTCTAAGGACCCTCCTTTTCACTGGCCGTTCTTCATTTTCCTAAGATTTTGTGTTAGGGAGAGGCTGGTTTGAAAGGGTTTGGTGTTGAGATCCCTAGAGGCTTTACTCACTGGGTTTAGTAGCTCAAAGTGGGCAAGCCAGCAGGCTGTGTTTGTTGCTTTCTCTTGAGGGTCTGTGATCTTGATTTGAGGCTCTTTCCCTTGACCTGGAAGGGGTGACTGAAGTTGCTGAATACTTTTATATTTGAACAATGGTGGGCTTTGCCCTAGGATCACGTAATGGCTGTACCTATTCACAACTGAGGGAGCTCTGCTGCTCACACCTGAGTCTGGGACAGAGGTGGGCTGTTTGTGTTTGTTCTGGAAAGAGGCTTCAGCTGAAATGAAGGTATGGACTCTGAGTTCCTCCAGACCAGAGGAGCCCAGGATTTTCTGCAACTCTCCTGCACTAGAAATCACCCTCCATCCCTTCCAGCCAGCTCCAGACAATCAGTGCCACCAAAAAAAATACCTCTGCTTGCTAGTTGGCCCATGCCCCCTTAGCCCATCAGGCCAGTCCTGCTCTCAGACTCTAGCCCTGCTGCTGCTGCTGATCAGACTATTCCCACTCTCAGACTCTAAGGCTCTCACCCTGTCCTGTGCTCCTGGCAGTGTCTGCCCTCTGCACTTGGGCTTTCCCATGATCTTGAAAGACAGAACTTGAGGTAGATGTTCTTCTCCTATCTTCTCTTTCTGGGTTTTGTAGATCAGATTTCTATTAAGATATTTGTTTCATATTATATATGAGGGAAGATCAGGAGATTTTAACAATGTGCTTGTCTTCTCTCTGCCATTTTCCATTACAATTATTTTCAATTCCATTTAATTTAGAAGATTTTTACTATGTATCTATGCTCACTTTTGTATTGCAGGAAAAATAAAATGAGAACAAGATATGAAGATTTTAATTTTTTTTCTTTGAGTTTTCTTTAATACAAGGCACACTATATCATGTACATCTACCTACTGTTCAATTGCACCAAGGTTCCTAGGACATTTAACATAATCTCATTCATAATACCCTGTTAAGTACCATAGAATAAACTTGCAATGGCCAATTATATAACTGGTAAGAATAGTAGTTACTAGTATAAAGTAAACAAAGTTAAGACCTCATAATGCTTCATTTATGCATGTTTACAAACATTAATAGCTATAATAAGAGTGAGAGAGAGAGAGACAGACAGACAGACAGACAGAAAGCAAAGAGAAACATAAGTGAGAAAAAAATAGAAAGATCTAGAGAAAGAGAAGATATTTTGAGGTCTGCAGTAGGAGAAATCTTGCTTGTACTTTCTTCCTTAGAGGAAATACATCTGTTTCCATCTTCTGTTCTCAGGCAATTGCACAAAATGATCAATATGCTTAGAAAATATTCCTTTTTTATTCACCTTTACCAAGGCAGTTTTCTGGCATGCTTTAAAAGTATATTTAAAATACACCTTGCCAAGGGAACCTTTCTTAGATTAAGGAAAAATTGATTGCAAAGAATCACTAATTCCTTCAAGATCTGAGAATTTCTTCCTTCTTCGATACAAATGTTGATGTTGTCTGTTCTGTTCATATTCGTGGTTTAATGACAATGGGTTATATGACAATTTGTTTCAGGATTGAACTATCAATTAAGGAGACATAAGTAAAGTCACTCTCACCTCATCAAATCAGACATATTATTTGGAGATATTCAGTCTTTTGTGTAGGGTCCAGTTTTTGTTGTGAATTTAATTTATCTTAGACAAAATTTAATTTTATATTCAGAGTATGATAATGCTAAGTTTATGTACTTGGGTATATATCGTAGTCATTCTATACTTCCTTATGTTTTCTTAATGTAAATTGGGATTAAGTTATGTAATATCTATATAACTGGTTTTGGAGGTAATGTAGGGAAACTCCTTTTTTGAAAAGTGAAGTGCTACCTGAATGTCAACATTATTGTTACTATATATTTGTTATATATATTCTTTTCTCAATCCCAGCTTTTGTAGGTACCTGATACAAGGAAAAACAGAAGGTTAAATATAACACAGCCTCACACATGACTTTAAGATGAGATTAATTATTATTATCAATTACTGTCCTATATCATATGATGAGAACAAGTTCCTGTGCTCCTGGCAGTGTCTGCCCTTTGCACTTGGGCTTTCCCATGATCTTGAAAGACAGAACTTTTGTTATTACATATTAAACAAATAGATTCAAAGAATCATATTTCTGCCAAGGCATGCCACACTACTGAGAAAATGATACAACTGACTTCATTTGAACTATTCTCATACATCATGGGAGGTAAACCTAGAGGAGATATATTTTCTCCATTCTCATTGAGAGGTCCTAACAATGCTCCTGTTGCAAAAGATGTTTTTATTTATATCATGTTTGTCATTATTTGCAAAATGTATTTCAATGTCTGGGGCAGCTAGGTGGCACAGTTCATAGAGCACCAGCCCTGGAGTCTGGAGTACCTGAGTTCAAATCTGGCTTCAGACACTTAATAATTACCTAGCTGTGTGGGCAAGCCACATAACCCCATGGCCTTGCAAAAAAAAAAAAACTAAAAAATATTTCAAAGTCATGATATTTTCATACATACAGAGATCTGTGATAACAATGGTGAAGGCTTATATTCATTGATACAAGTCACAAATCATTATGACTTGTTCTCCTCTGGAATCATTATCTAAATCTTTATATAGCTTTAGCCAACCACTGGAGGTCATCTTTGAGATTCTTAATATAATATGGATATCAGTGAAACACTTGTGCTATTCATCTTTTATCTTTGCTGTATTTTAAGTGGCCTATCTCCTTTTATGGTTGTCCATGTTTTAATGATATTTTCTCCCATTTTGAGTAAAGTTATATTGGGTAACTTGCTGAACCCTAGATTTATCCATAATATTCAGTTTTCATTGTCTTTTGATTAAACAGCTACAGTGTCTAAGTAGGGATTATAATGTACATCTTCATATGACATCACAGAGAGAATGATGATAGAGGCTTGATATTTCATTTAATTTTTTTGTGAAGAAAACAAAGAGAAACTAAGAAATTGCATGAGATTTTTTCTAGTTTCCCTCTGAAATATATTTAAATGAAGACTCTAACCAGATTATGAAGTGACAAAACCCAGAAAAAGGCAGAGTAAAAAAATTTTCTGCTGAATATATCTTAGAGGTACTTCAGGACACATCTGCCTTGGGGAAAAGGTGAGAGCAGCCTGGCTGAAGATACGTGCAGGAGAACCAAAGAGATGTTCTTAAATATAGTTCAAATTGGTAACCCAGACTCCAGGTCCTGGCTGGAGAGACCAACAATGAGAATCCCAGTCCCATTGAAGAAGGTATATTGCAAGGTACAATAGGCAGGGCTAGATTGGAGTGCTTTAGCTCAGGGAGAGAACTAAGAGAACTTGAGGCCCCAGTGTGGAAAGTCAGTTACCAGACCCCTACCTACCAGCACAAACTTGAGACGGAATCCCCTGTGCCACACAAACAAAGTTCAACTATAAAAAATGAGCAATAAAACAAAGAGCTGTAATTATGGAAATATTTTTAAAATTTATTAATTTATTTTCATTGATACGCCCATGTATGT
This sequence comes from Macrotis lagotis, assembly GCF_037893015.1. Classification (NCBI taxonomy): domain Eukaryota; kingdom Metazoa; phylum Chordata; class Mammalia; order Peramelemorphia; family Peramelidae; genus Macrotis; species Macrotis lagotis. The sequence continues at coordinate 134,720,913 of NC_133658.1, forward strand.
TTTTAAATTCGAAAATGTTCCTTATACCCTCCCCTCCCATCCCTTCCCCTCAACAGACGAACAAGCAGGGTAGAATTGTACATATGTATTTTGATAAACATGTTTCCAGTTTAGTAATTTTTGACATGAGGAATTAGGATTAAAGGAAAGAGATAAATAAAAGATATTTTTTATAAAGTGTTCATCAGTTTCTGAAAAGTTGTTTTATGTGTGTGTGTGTTTGTGTGTGTGTATTTTGTTTTGTTTTGTTTTTCTTTTTCTGGATGAGGATAATATTGTTCGTATCCAGTCTTATATAGTTGTCCCAGCTTTCTGGACTGCTGAGGGGAGCTGCTTCCGTCAAGGTTGTTCATCTCACAGTATTGTTGTTGATGTGGACATTTTTCTCTAGGTTCTACTCCCTTCTCTCAGCATCAGTACTGTAATTCATTCCATACTTCTCTAAAGTACGACCATTTATGGTTTCTTATAGAACAATGTTATTCCAAAGTATTCATGTACCATAACTTCTTTAGCCTTTCCCCAATTGTTGGCTGTCCCCTCAGTTTCCAATTCTTTGCCACTACACAACATGAAGGACTTTTACCTTTTTTATAATTTCTTCTGGATATAGACCTGGAATTGGAATTGCTGGGTCAAAGAGAATGAACAGTTACATTATTATTTGAGCACAGTTTCTTATTGCTCTCCAGAAAGATTAACAATTCCACCAGACATGCATCAATGTCCCAGTCCTCCCACAACTTCTCCAACATTGATCATTTTCCTTTTTCCTCATCTTGGTCCATCTAATAGGTGTGAGATGATATTTCATCACTATTTTAATTTGCATTTATCTAATCAATAATGATTTGGAACAATTTTTCATATGATTATCTTTATAGCATTAATTTCTTCATTTGAAAACTGTTCATATCCTTTGACCATTTATCAATTGGGGAATAACTATTAACTATGAGAATCTACAATGTTGACAAGGAAAATAAAATGCAATCTCAGAAGACACAAATGGTGAAATCCCAAAATGTGAAACTCAAAGAGAAATATGAATTTGTTTCAAGTTCAAAAAGTGCTCACTGGAAAAGTTCAAAAAGGATTTTAAAAATCAAAAATCAAATGAGAGATAGAAGAAAAATGGGAAAAGAAATGAGAGATATACAATAGAAATATGGAAAACAATCAACAGCTTGGAAAAGGAAGCACAAAAGTTGACTGAAGAAAATAAATGCCTAAAAATAGCATCAGACAGATAGGAAAACAATTCAATTAAGAAAATAACACTTTTAAAAGTAGAATTGGTCAAATGGCAAAGGAGATTCAAAATATAGCCAAAGAAAATAATTTTTATGAATTAGAATTGAGCAAAAATAAATTAATGACTTTATGAGTCATCAAAGAAAAGAAAAACAAAATAAAAAGACTTGAAAATTAGAAGAAATCATAAAGGAATTCATTGGAAAGCAAAGCGAAACAAACAAAAAACTGACCTTGAAAAAATCCTAAGTACAACCATCATCAAAATTGGAGGCTGGACAATGGTTTAGGAAATTATCAAGAAAGCCTCCCTTAATATTCTATTTTTTTTTTACTTTATTTTTAGTTTTGAGTTTTTGCAAGGCAATGGGTTAAGTTACTTGCCCAAGGCCATACAGCTACATAGTTATTAAATGTCTAAGACTGGATTTGAGCTCAGGTACTCCTGACTCCAGGACTGGTGCTGTATCCACTGCACCAACTAACCGCTCCTCTCTCCTAATATTCTAGAACGTAAGGGCACAATAACTCCCAAAATAATCCATTGATCACTTTCCAAAGGAGAAACAAAACAAAAACTCCAAGGAATATATTCATTAAATTACAGAATTATCATCTCAAAGAGGAAATACTGCACTAAAGCAATAATTTGGAACTATGTTGCTTAACTGTATACAAATAAATTTCACAGTCTAAGTGAAATGCATGAATATTTATGAAAATATAAATTGCTCAAATTAACAGAAAAGGAAATAAAATACAAAACCATATTTTAGAAAAAGGTTGAGTAGGCCACTTATGACTTCCCTAAGAAAGAATGTTGAGCCATATGAGTTAAAATTTAATTCTAACAAACATTTAAAGAACTATTAATTTTAGTACTATGTATACTTATTTAAATAAAAATTGGTGGAGATCCACTAAATTTTTTTGGCATAAATTTGGTATTCATACTTCAACCTTGAGGAGCCAAAATGTGGAAAGATGCTCATGTCCTAATTTCCCTAATGAATATTGATATAAAAATTTCAAATAAAATATTAGCACAAATATTACTGTCACTTATCTCCAGGATAATGCATTATGAGCAGGTTAGATTTATAATAGGAATGCAAAGATGATTCAATATTAGGAAAGCAGTGTACATAATTGACCTTATCAATAACAAAACTAACAAATCATGTGATTAGTATAATATATGCTGAAAAGTGTTTGGAATCAGGAAGACTTGAGTTCAAATCCAGCCTCAGACATTAATTACCTAACTGTGTGATCTTGGGCAAGTCACTTAACCTCATTGCCTTGCAAAAATCAAAAGAAGTTTTTGACAAAATATTGTACCATTTCTCTGAAAAATACTAAAGTGCATAGGAATAAATGAAGTTTTCCTTAAAATGATAGTTTCTATCTAAATAACCAGCAAGCTTTACATGAAGTGGACTTATGCAGGAAGTACTTTTAATGATAGCCAGGGTGACACTGACATGCCTGTTATCAGCACCATTATTCAGGATAATACTAGAAATGTTAGTGTTAGCAATGAGAAGAAAATGTAATTAAAGAATTTAGAACAGGCAAAGAGGAAAAAAAAACCCTCACTCTTTGCAGATGAAATGATGGTATTCGGAGTGAATCCTCTGAATGAAATAGTGAAAACTTTGGTAAAATCACAAGTTATAAAATTAAATCCATATAAATCATCAGAAATTGAATATATTACCAATAAAATCCAGCAGGATAAGATAGAGGTATTCCATTCAAAATAGCTGTAGACAATGTAAAATATTCGGGAGGTTTTCTACCAAGACAAAACCAGGGACTATATAAATGCAATTACAAAACACTATACAATAAAGTCACATGTAGACTACTGGAAAAATATCAATGCTCATGAATAGGTCAAAATAACATAATAAAAGTGACAATTCTGCCTAAATTAATTGACTATGCAGTGCCATACCAATAAAGTTATCAAAAATTATTTTATACAACTTCAGAAAATACTAACAAAATTAATTTGGAGGAACCAAAGATCAAGAATATCATGGGAATTAATGAAAGAAATCCAAAGGAGGGTGAACTAGTCATACCAGATCTAAAACTGTACTAGAAAGAGACAATTATCAAATTATTTGGTACTTGTTGGAATTAATGAAAGAAATGCAAAGGAAAGTGATCTAGTCAAACCAGATCTAAAACTGTATTAGAAAGAGACAATTATCAAATTATTTGGTACTTGTTAGAAAATAGAGTGGTGGATCAGTAGAATAGGTTAGCATCTAAAGACAAAGTGGTTTATAACTCTAATAATCTACTATTTGATAAACCCAAAGTCTCTAGCTTCTGGGATAGGAATTCATTCTTTGATAAAAATTGCAGGGAAAAATGGAAAATGGTATGACAGAAATTAGGCATAGACTAGCAGAGATAAGGTCAAAATAAATGGATTATTTCGACACACAATATCACACCATAAACTAATTGGAGTTCAAGGAATCTTTTAACTGTTCTGACCTCTAGAGAGGTAAAGAATTTATGAATAAATAGACAAGAGAAAGAGAATATGAAATGCAATTTTTTATTGTATTGGATTGAAAAGTATTAACAAAAGTAAAACCAATACCACCAACATTAGAAGGAAAGCAAAATGTTGGAAAACAATTTTAACAGTGCTTCTGATGAAGACCTTATTTCTCAAATAAACAGAGAATCAAATTTATAATAATACAAGTCATTCCCCAACTGATCAATGCTCAAAGGATAGGAATTTAGTTTCAAATGAAGAAAATTTTTAAAAAAATGCTCCAAATAATTATTACCTAAGGAAATGCAAATTAAATCAACTCTGAAGTAACACCACACAACTTTCTGATTAACAATAGGACAGGCAAGGAAAATGCTCAATGTTGGAGGAAATGAGGGAATATTGAGACATTAAGGCATTATTAGTGAAACTGTAAACTGAAACAAACATTCTGGAGAGCAATCTGGAACTATGACCAAAGGACTAGCAATGCTAGCATACTTTTTGATCCAGCAATAAAACTACTAGTTCTGCATTTCCAAACTTATCATAAAATAAGTAAAAAGTCATACATGAACAATAATATTCATAACAGCACTTTTATGTTGGCAAAGAACTGAGATATTCATCAGTTGGTGTATGATTGGCCAAGTTATGATATATGAATATAATGGAATATTAATTTTTTTAAGAAATGAAGAGTAGATGGATTTCAGCCTTGCCAACTAATCATTACCCCTTTTAGTTAGCTTGGCAAAGATACTGGAGTGGCTTGTCATTTTCTTCTCCAGATCATTTTACAGAAGAGAAAACTAAGCTAGACAGGATTAAGTGACTTGTCCAGGGGTACACAGTTAAGTAAGTGTCTCAGGCTGAATTTGAACTTATATCTTCTTTACTTCTGGACATGTGCTCTATCCACTGTGCCATATACTGGTCCCTTAGTTGTAAGCTACATATATATTAATATTTGTTTTGTTTAACTGTATTATGTTGCAAATTTCTGCCAAATAGGGTTCAAGTCTACCTACCAATTATGCTGATTACCCAACAATAAGAACATCATTCAAATATGAGTAAAACAAAGATATTATTAGGTCTTATTGTGTAAAAGAGAAAGGTTAAAATAAAATGATACTGATGTTTGGGGATAAAATAAAATTTCTCAGAGACTATGAGATAATGTCAAAAATATTTTTGATTCTATCTTTTATACAAGGGAGAATGATCCTCTGAAGAACAAAACCACAAAAATATATAATAGGTAAAACACAATAAAAAAGAAGATATTTAAGAGTGAAAATAATGAGTTGAGATCGCTGGATCCAGGTAAATTTTTTCCAGATACTAAAATAGATCTTATACATTATTGCTGAAATAGTCTGTGATTGTCTAACAATTATGACAAAAATCAAAAGTACTTTAAATTCGCAAATTATTGACCGGATTGCAGAAAGTACCAAGTGAAATAAACTTGAATTTCTGAATAATTTTGGAATGCATTCATTAATAATTCAACATTTTCTGATATAGTAAAATGCATTATAATTCAACATGAGTTCATCAAGGACAAGTGATGAGATATTTTGAATTTTTTGAATGGATAGCTAACTTGTTAGATGTGAGAAAGAAATAGTAATAGTATTTTTGGATATTAAAAAGGGCATTTAGTGAAGACTATAAAAATATACTTGGGAATAAGTTAGAGATGCGTGTGGGTGGATATTTACAGGCTATTTAGAGTTAAAAAACAAAATGATATGATGGCTGATAAATGATTCTCTGATAGCTTAAGGAGAGATCATTAGCCAATTGTCCTAAGAATCTGTCATCATTACTACTCTGTTCCACATTTTTATCTGTAAACAAAAGGAAAGCATAAGTGTAATAATCATCAAGTGTGTGGATAGATGAAACTAGGAAAGATATTTAATATATTTGGATGGAACAATCATGATCCATAATAGTCTTGGTATGTTAAGGTGATTGTGAAAATTTAATTAAAAATAAAAATTTAATAGAGATGAACATAAAATACTCAACTGGTTAAAAATTAATTACATATTTATGGGATGGCAACTATTCAATTGAAAATATCTATGGCATTTAGTAGGTTGCACATTTAATATATATATAATGGTTCAGGCAAATGCTTAAGTGACATGAGGCAACATTAATGGCAATGTGGTGATATTAATAATTTTTATGAAGAGCTCATTCATCGTGTTTGAAGTGATTATGAATCATAGAATGCTCTGCCAATGGGATATATTTTCTGGAAGTTTGTACCTACCTGGATGAACGGTTGCTCCTGGTCCCACCATTTCCACCCAGTAGCTAAATCTCCGATTTATACTTTATATCTTTTTTTTTTAATTCAATCAATTTCTCTACATTCAGCTACTATCTGCTCTAATTCAAGCCCTTGTCATCTAGTATCTGTACTATTGAGAAAGTCTTTTAAACTATTTAAAATCTATTCAAAAGTCTATTTAATCTACTTAAATATATATATATATATATATGTATAATATATATATATATTAGTCTGCATATTTCTATGTAAGGAACAATATATCGTAATTTTGTTATCATGAAATGGATAAAAACAGAAACCCCTTCCATTTCCACACTGACATCACCAACAACTGTTTTCCAGCAATGCATAAGTAGATGATGATGATGATGATGATGATGATGATGATGATGAGAATGATGAGAATGATGATTATTTTTTCCTTCATTCTTAAAGAAAACCTTCACATCAGGGAAGTGATACCATGATAAGCACATGAATTGGGTTTGAGTGAGGGGAACCTGTACTAAGCCATCAGCCTTACTTTTTCCTCTAGAATGATCTGAATCCAGGGGCCAGATATGAATCAGGACTGCTGAAGATGACCCTAGAAGCTAGATAATGAAGGTTAAGTGATTTACCTAAGGTCACCCAGCTGGTTGTGTTGAATTTTTGATGCCATGTATGAGCTCAGATACTCTTGACTATAGGACTCACTATTCCACCTAGCTGAACCGCTAAAATTATATTATAAAATATCAACAATGTTATAAAATATTTTTAATATTTAAAAATATGTATAAAAATTATAGTTCTTTTTGTGGTTGCAAAGAAATGTAAATTGAGGAAATGATCCTCAATTGGGGAATGGCTGAAAAAAGTTATGGTAAAAGAACATAATGGGAATGCTATTGTGCTATAAGAAAGAAATGAGCAGATGCATTTCAGAATAACCTGAACTTTCATTAACTGATGTCAAATAAAAGTGAACAGAAAAAGAACAGAGTACACAGTAACAGCAACATTGTGTGATAATCAACACTGATAGGAAGCTTTTTCAATATGATAATCCAAGACATTTGCAGAAGATTTATGATAGTAATTACTAAAGAATATGGAATTTGCAGAGCAAAGCATACTATTTTCATTTTTTCTTGTTTTTTTTTTCCCTTTTGTAACATGTTTTCGCAACAAGAGTAATTTTGGAAATAAGTTTAATTTGATGATACATGTATTATATATATATATATATATATATATATATATATATATATATATATATATATATATATATAATTGCTTGCTGTACAGGGGAAGGGGAGATGGGAGAGAGAGAGAGAAAAAAACTGGAACTTAAAAATCTTATAAAATAAGTTTAAATGAGACCTTTAAAAAGTGCTTAAATTGATAGAGCCTACCAAAATGTCAAAAAAAAGAGTAGAATAAATTTTCACTTTAAGATATCAGGGAGGGACTTCAATCAGAATTCATCTAAATTCCTTTTAATCTTGGTTGCATTGCTTTTATTTGTCCAGAAACATTACAATTAAATATAATCAAAAATGTCCATTTTGTTATTTATAATCCTCTACCTCTTTTCTGGTTATAAACTACAACCCCTTTTCATAGATCTGACAGTTAAACAATTCCTTGTTCTCCTAAGTGTCTTAGAACATCATCTGATATTTAAAAATGCTATAACTATTATTACATTATCTTGCTATGGTTGTGAGATATTGATCTATGCCTAGTGCCTACTATAGTATTCTTCAGTTTTTGCAGCAGGTTTTTTTTAAAGAGTGTGTTATTATCCCAAAAGCTATAGCTTTAGTGTTTATCAAATAGTAGATTTCCATAGTTATTTATTACTGGGTATTTTTTGGTACATAATCTATTCCATTGATCTGCCTCTGTTTTTCTTAGGCAGTTCCAAAGTTTGGAAGACAACTTCTTTGCAATATAATTTTAGATTTAATACAACTAGGCACCATCCTTTTCAATTTTTTCCATTAAATCTCTGGATATTCTTGATGTTTTGCTTTGCCAAATGAATTCTATTACTATTTTTCCTAGATCAACAAAATATTTTGATAGTTTGATATAACACTGAATAAGTAATTTAGTTTAGATAAAAATAGCCATTTTAGTTATATTAGCTTGGCCTACCAATGAACAATGAATATTTTAAAATTAGATTTGAATTTATTTCTGTTAAAATTATTTTCATATAATTTCTGAATTTGTGTTGTCAGGGAGAATCACATATTTTATGGTGTCTAGAGTTGAAATGGAATTTCTTTTTCTACCTCCTTTTGAGTGACTATTTTGAGTAATATATAGAAATGCTAAGGACTGATAGGGGTTTGTTTTATATCTGCAACTTTACTAAAATTGCTAATTGTTTCAAGCACCTTTTTAGGATTCTCTAAGTATATTATCATATCATCTACAAAGAATAAGAGTTTTGTTTCCTCATTGTGTATTCCAATTCCTTTAATTTCTTTTTCTTTTATTACTAATCCAAACATTTCTCACACAATTCTGAATAATAGTAGTGATAATAGAAAACCTTGCTTTACCTCAATTTATTCAGAATTCTTCTAACTTATCCCCATTGCATATAATGTTTGCTGAGGGTTTTTAGATAGATACTGCTCATGAGTTTAAGAAAAATTCAATTCATTCCTATTCTCTGTAAGATTTTTTAATACAAATTGGTGCTGTATTTTGTCAAAATTATTTTCAGCATCTATTGAGATAATCATCTGACTTCTGTGAGTTTTGTTGATATAGACAATTATGCCAATAGTTTCCATAATATTGAGCCATCCCTGAAATCCTGGTTAAATTCTATCTAATCATACTGTATTATTCTGCTGATAACTTGCTATAATATCTTGCTAATATTTTATTTAAATTTTTTCAATAATATCATTTGGGAAATTTGTTATTTTCTTTCTCTGTTTTGATTCTTCCTGATTTGGGAATCATAATAACATTGGCGTCATAGAAGGAATGTGGCAAAATGTCTTCACCTATTTTTTCAAATAGCATAAATAGAATTGGAATTAATTGGTGGGTTGATTGGATCTGGTCCTTCATAATAAAAAAAAAGAACAAAATGACATCACTATGTTTGAAACAAATTATGTGTGATCAAGCCAATATGAACTCAGAATGCTTTACCACAGGTTGGGCACAAATAATTCATGTGAAGACCTGGATGGATATTCTAAAATTAAATATATATATATATATATATATATATATATATATATATATATATATATGTATATATATATATATATATATACATATATATATATACATATATATATATATATATATCACATTTCCTTTGAACTACTTCAATTCTGTCTTCCTCAGAGAGCACAGCACCCCCAGTGATGAGAGCAAGCTATGCTGGCTGTTCTAGTGCCAGTGTCTGCCATGTTAAGCATTCAATTGTAAAATTCTTTAATGAGACCTCCAGGATGTCTTGATATCACTTCTTTTGACCCCCTTGTGAAGCACTTGCACTGTGTGAGTTCACCATAAAATAGCCATTTTGGCAAATGTATTTCTGGCATTCTAATATGTGCATCCTAATTGCACTATCTATAGTGATGTTGGAATGTTTCATAGTTTAGCTCAAGAAAAGACCTCAGTGTCTGGTATATTCTGCTGCTCAGAGACCTTCAAAATCTTCTTAAGACAATTTAAATGGAAGTGATTTGGTTTCCTGACATGATGCTGGTAGACTGTTAAGGTTTCACTGCCATTCATCAATGAGGTCAACACAATGGTTGTGTGAACCTTCAGTTTCATAGTTATTCTAATATCTCTTCACTCTCACACTTTCAGTCCCTCCAACAAATTAAACTAGTTTGGGCAATGTGTGTGCCAACTTCATTGTCAGTGTGTACCTCTCTGGAAATAATACTGCCAAGGTAAGTTGTGTATGATACTCAAAACTTCTCCATTTGTTAGAATTGAATGGATCCACATAAGGATGGTGTGTTGCTGTTTGATGTAGTACCTGTATTTTCATTTTGTCTATTGTTAGGTCAAAATTAGGACAAGCAGCAGAGAATTGATCTATACTTTGCTGCATTTCAGTTTCAGAGGCTGCATTGACTAAACAATCATTGCAAACAGATGATCATACATCAATATTCCCTTTACTTTTGTCATGACTTGTAATCTTTTAAAACTCAGTCTATAAGACCTTCAAAGTCTATACCTCATATTTTACTGTAATAGGGACCAATCCCAACATAAAATAGAAGGTCAAGAGAAATAGTTCATTAAGGGGTTCATTAATTCATCATGTTAATTTTCCACGTGATCCCTTCTGTCACATGAGGGAAAGTGGATTTAAGTTCTATATATCCCATCTATTATGGCCCTTTCCCTAAATTCAACTATGCAGCAACAATAAAAGATGTTATTAGTCAAATTCATTCCAGACAAAGAAGAAAACAAACAACCTAATATTATTGATGACACCCTGCTTTCAACTCCTAGAGCCTCTGCCATATGCAGCTAGCAACCTCTATTAGTAAACTCATATCCTTCTATAAAATCTACCCCTATACACAAAACCCTTACTGGTTCTTCAGATCTGCAAAGGAGGAGGTGAGATTTAACAACCATCTGGCAAATTCTAATCCTTAGTCCCTCCCAAACAAGAAGTGGAACTGTTTTCCGTCCTCTACTCCTCAAGCCCTTGATTTTTTTTGGGGGGGGAAGTGATATTATTTATTTATTTTAATCCATATGCACATGTATATATTTAAAGTACAAAATTTCCTTCCACCCTCCATTTCAACCACCTTCCCCTCAGCAGCAAACAGGTTAGAATTTTATATACATATTTTCATAAATTTGTTTACAGATTAGTCATTTTCAGTGCCAGGAATTAGGATTAAGGGAAAGAGATGCATAAGAGATAATTTTTATAAAGTTTTCAACAGATTCAGGAGGGTTGTTTTGTTTTGCTTTTCTTCCTCTGGATGGGGATAACATTGTTCATAACCAGTCTAATATGGTTGTCTGAACTTTCTGAAATGCTGAGAGGAACTGCTTCCATCAGGTTTGTTCATCTCATAGTATTGCTGTTAATGTGTACATTGTTCTGTTGATTCTACTCCCGTTGTTCAGCATCAAATCCAATAAATCATTCCATGCTTCTCTTGAGTCTGACCACTTATGATTTCTTATAGAAAAATAATATCCCATAGTATTCATGTTCCATAACTTGTTTAGTCATTACCCAGTTGATAGACATCCCCTCAATTTCCAATTCTTTGCTACTACAAAAAGAACTCCTATAAATATTTTGGAAAATATGGGACTTTTCCAATTTTTTACAATTTCTTCTGGACATAGACCTTGAATAGGAATTATTGAGTCAAAGGATATAAAGAGTTTTATTGATTTTGGGGCATAGTTCCATATGGCTCTCCAGAAAGGTTGGATCTGTTCACAACTCCACCAGCAATGCATCACTGTCCCAATCCTCCCACAACCTCTCCAACATCGATCATTTTCTGTGTTTTTCATTTTGGCCAATCTGATAGGTGAGAAAGCCCATGATTTTACTAAAATTCTAAGCTCTTCCTTTTGAGAGAAGTGGCAGACTCTAGCTAGGGTAGAGTTTTTTTTTCTCTTTTCAATGTCTGACTTTTCTCTGATTAAGGGAAAAAAACTAATTTGAGGTTTTTCAATGAGGGCTTTACAACTATTGCCCCACAATTTGAACTTATCTGGGGGGTATGTTGATATCATTATTTCCTTCTTTTCCACAAAGGAGAAAGAAAAGAGAATTTGGGATTTAGCTTCTCCAGGAAAGCTTTAATTAAGCATGAGAAATATATAAATATACATGACTATGTACCTTGCAGATTAATATAAACCCAATTATACAAACACAAATATACATATATACATACATTGACACAGACACATACATATATAAATTCATGTTCACACATACAACATACGTGCACACTTATACATAGATACATCAGAAAGAGTCGAGGTCAATATAGTATTTCCTATCCAACAATTTCAGGGAAAATGCCAGGAATAGAAGAGAGGTATGTATTCAACATTTGTGGATCTGACTAAGACCTTTGATATCATCAGTCATAAGGGTTTATGGAAAATTATGTCAATATTTAGTTGCTTGGAAAAGTTCATGAATATGGTATCTCAATATCATGATGGCATGCTTGCCCAGTTCTGGATGACAAACAATGCTTTTGAGATTTCCCAATCACCAATGGAATGAAATAAGGATGTGTCATTGCTCCCAAATATTTTAGTATGATGTTTTCAACCATATTACAAATTAATTCACTGTGAACATACATAGCCTCAAGTTCACCTAATGCAAAGATGTCAAATTCTTCATCTTTAAAAGGCCACAAGGAAAGACCAAAGTGTAGGGAGTATTGATACATGATCTTCTGTTTGCGGATGATTGTGCACTCAGTGCAACTTCTGAAACTATGATGCAACAAAGTATGATTGATTCTCTGCTTCTTGTGCTAATTTTGGTCTATCAATTAACGCAAAAAAACCCCCACAGGTGCTCTATCAACCAGCACAACACCATTCATATATGCGACCATCAATCACAGAAGATGGAGAAGTTTTGATTACGGTGGACAAGTTCTTTTTCCTTGGCAGTGTCCTTTTCAAGGAGGTACACATTGACAATAAGGTTAACACATACACACTGATAGACCTGTCAATGGGAGACTCTGAAAGAATGTATGGGAGAGAAAAGGTATTAGACTGACCACCAAAACAGAAGGTATACAGAGCCCTTGTGCTGACATCTTTGCTATTTGCCTGTGAAACCTGTGCAGACTACCAGTGCCATGTCAAAAAAATTGAATTGCTTGCATTCAAATTGTCTTAGGAAGATTTTGAAGATCATTTGGCAGGAGAAGATAACAGACAATGAAGTCCTTTCTCAAGTTAAACAGCTTAGCATTACAACATTAGTACAAAGATTGTAACTATGATGGTTTGGATATGCTGTTAGAATGCCAGACATATGCTTGCCAAAAAAAAACAAAAACAAAAACAGAAACCTCTTTTATGGAGAATTCAAACATGACAAGTGCTGGGGAGGGGGCGTCCTAAAGAAGCAATGCTGAATCACCCTGAATGTTTCATTGAAGATGTTTAGAACTGATTGCACAGTATGGGAGACACTGGCATAGATTTGCCCAGCATGGTGTTCCCTCATCATTGAGTGTGCTGTACTCTATGAAGAAGGTAGAATTAAAACAAATTAAAGGAAATGTAACAGATATAAGTTTATAATGCTCACCCCAAGTGGAGTATTTGTATCTGGCCTGTGGTAGAGCATTCTGAGTTCATATTGTTCTGATGCCACAGTAGAGCACGCTATAATTTGTCTCATACCTAGTGATGTCGTTTTGGTCTTCTATCACAAAGGATAAGAGACAACTAACCAACCAACTATATATATTTAAAGATAATTATGTCTTTGATTTGTGTGTATCTCTCATTTTTATAACATTCCTAAAAGTAACAAATATTCCTCCCTCCTCTATTTTACTTCTACTTACTGCTTTGCATTATCTTATAGTTCTCTTGAATCTTGTATGTCAATTTTTTTTATTAAGTTCAGGTCTTCTCCCAACAAAATACTGACAGCTTGATAATTTAATGAATATCCATTTCTTCTTCAATATTATAATTAACTTTGCTGCAAATTATGTTTTGGTCACAACTACAGTATTTTTGCTCTTTGATATGTAATATTCCAACACCTGTGATCTTTTAAGATAGCTGCAGTTATGTCTTGTGCAATTCTAATTGTGGCTTTATTTTTTTAATTTATATAATTATTTATTTTTTTTGCTTTTATCTCTTAATATTTTTTCCTTAATCCGGTGATTTTTAAATTTGACTATGATATTCCTGTCAGTTTTTCTCCTAGAATCCCTTTTTGGTAGTGATTTGTATTTTTATTTCTATTTGTACTTTCCTCTCTTGTTCTAACACTTCTAAATTCTTGTATTTTATATCAAGATATTCTTATCAAAGCTTTCATGTAGTCCTATTATTCTTCTGTTTTTCTATTCTTGCTCTGTTCTCTTGGTAGTCTGTTTTTCTTATAAGATGTTTCATATTTTCTTCTATTTTTTTCCATTCTTTTACTTTAATTTAATTTTTTGTTCACTAATTACTTCACTGGATTCCTCTTGCCAAATTCTTACTTTAAATTACATATTTCCTTTCTTAAGATTCCATGTCTCTTTTTCCAGTTGGTTCACTTTTGTTTATAATCTTGCTGTGATTTCAGATTTTGTTTTTTTTTTTTGCTTTTCCTCAGTCTCTCTTAATTCTTTATGAAAGTGCTTTTTGAGTTCTTCTATGAATTCTTTGTGAGCAAATAATCATATGATGCTACTCTTTTGAGTAGGCCAGTCTATTTTAATTTATTTCATTTGCTTCAGTATTTTCCTCTGAAGATAAACCCTGGTTTTCTTTCTTCCTATTGTAATAGTCTAGGGTGAAAGATGTATTCAAGGAAGATGAGTACCTCTTGTATGAGTGCTGCCAAAATCTTTTCAGAGTTGCTTTCCACCTTTGATGTCCTGCTGAGACACCTAACTCAACTGTGGCTCCAATAAACTGTAGCATGCACAATAGCTACACCTGGTAAAATGTTTTGTCAGGTGGGCTAAACCAGGTTGAGGATGTCTCATACATATCAAGGAGTTGTCAGGGGCATCTACCCCAAGCATGTAAAGTCTTCCACTGGTGGAATAGGAGGAAGAGAACACTTTGTTTCAAAGACCATGAAGGAAGCTGAAGCAGGTGATGTTTAGTTCTTAGATCTTGGTTAGACATTGAAGACACCAAGGTCATCCAAATGAATCTAGAACATTCAATAGTTGACTTGACTCTATCTTACCACTGGATCATGATGACTTTTTGCCCTTTGGTCTTTACAAGGCAATGGGGTTATGCAAATAGCTAAGTATTAAATGTCAAAGATTGAATTTGAACTCAGGTTCTCCTGACTCCAGGAACAGTGTTCTATCCACTTTCATCACCTACCTGCCCCTTCTGATGACTTTGGTAGAGAGAGTGAGGAGGGATAACTTCCTACAACTGTCTTATTAAAATTCTAATATATTCATTTATCAAAAGACATCACCCATACCACTTTACTATTCCTATCTCAAAGTCCTGTGGTGACAGGCAAGTGTCAAGGAAGCAGGTGTGGATACCCTGGGAGTTGTAGTCATAAACCTGAACACAGGTAGCCCAGGTCATAGGACTGTTTCCCCACTAAAAGCAGCAGTGGGAATCGGCTGGCCCTTGGGTAATTGAGCAGTCCTTTTAAAGATTGCACTGTTCATCCCCTGGTGTGAGGAAGAGTCTAGAAAAGGTGCCCTAAAAATTGTCTGCTTATCCAGCCCTGGTATGATTACCAAAATAGGTGGGAAACCCATGTCCAACTGAGAATGAAATGCTCACTCATAGTCAACACAAGATCCAATAGACCTGAAAGACGAACAACTCTTGTTTTTTTTAAATGAATGAATTTTTTCATCAATATGCATATGTATATTTTTAAGTTGCAAAATTTCCTTCTATCCTCCCTTCCCACCTCCCTCCCCTCAGTGATAATTACTTTATCACTGTAAATACATATTTTTGATAAACATGTTTATAAATTAGTCATTTTTCAGTATGAGGAATTAGGATTAAGGGAAAGAGATGAATAAGTGATATCAAAAATTTCTTATTGAAAGAACTAAGCAGGTATCATATCAAAATAATGACCCTGGGTGAGACAAGGCTGGCAAATGAAAGCCAGCTTACTTAAGTTGGAGCTAGATACATATTTTTTTTTTTCTGGAGTGACTGCAATAAAGGGGAACAACATGAAACTGTGGTAAGTTTTGCTATCAAAACTAATATAATCAACAATCTTGAAAGCCTAAGGAGCGAATGATGGGCTCATGACAATGAGATTGCCACTCCCAGAAAAACACCATGCCATCATCATGAGAGAATTTTCTCCCCTCATGAAAAACCTTGATGAAGTGAAAAGATAAAATTTTGAAGACCTGAAGACCCCCTATCATTAATGTACCCAAAGAGGACAAGCTTATAATTTTGGGTGACTTTAATGTTAGAGAAGGTTCAAACATGGCAGATAATCCTTGGGAAGAATGGCAATGGAAGTAGCAACAGCAAGGTTCACCTACTACTGAAGACTGCATGACATTTTCATCACAAATGCTGTCTTCTGTTTACCTAAATGCATTAAGACTTTCAGTAAGCGCCCTTATGGCAAAAACTGGCATCCTATAGATTATGTGATTATAAGGAAAAGAGACAGACAGGATGTGAGTAACAAAAGCAATATATGGTATAAAGTATTGGATTGATCACATACCTATCCTCTCCAAGCTATATAGTTACATTCAAAATTGATTACTAAAAGAATTAATGTCAAGAGCTTAGATTTTCTCTCTGAGTAGAGCATTTTGTTGTTAACTTGGAGAAAAACTGAGCCAACACACAGTGGGCAACAGTGGAGCAGAGAAAGAGTGGGTAGTTTTCAGAAATCTGGTGTATAGCACTGCAATTGCTCATCTGGGTCAGAACATTCAAAAACAAGAAGAAGGGTTTGATGGGGAAATACAGAAGCTGTTAAATGAAAAAGGAGACCTACACAGTTTTTATCAACAGGGTAGTTCATCCATTTCTAAGAAGGCAGCATTTAATTTTATCAACAGTAAATTACAAGTGGAGCTTAGAGAGATACAGGACTCTCAACTCAGTAAAGAGGCAGATGAAGTTCAGTTTTATGCTGATGCAGATAGAAACAAACTCAAGTGGTTTTATGTTGACCTGAAGGCTATTTGTGCACCAAAGACCTAAGATACACCTCAACAACTCAGTGCTGATGAAGTTAATTATTCTTTAAATGTTTGTTTTAATTCTCTTGCAAATACATCTGCCCGTGGAGATTTCTTCTCCAAAGATGGTTTATTTGATAGTTTTTTTTTTCTGATTTGAGGTTATTGAAGTATTTAATCGTCTCTTCTGTTAATCTGGACGGTTTTTATTTTTGTAAATATTCATCCATTTCACTTAGATTGTCATATTTCTTGGCATACAATTGGGCAAAATAATTCCAAATTATTATTTTAATTTCCTCCTCACTTGCAGTGAGGGAATTCAATTTTTTTATACTGGTTTTAATTCTTTATCAAATTAACTAAAGATTTATCTAATTTTATCTATTTTATTTTCATAAAAGCAACATTTGGTTTTATTTATTAGTTCAATACTTATTTACTTTCAATTTTATTAATCTCTCCATTGATTTTCAAAATGTTTAATTTGGTATTTAAATGAGAATTATAATTTGTTCTTTTTCCTTCATTTTCAGCTGAATTCCTAATTCATTGTTGTCTTATTTCTCCATTTTAATCATGTAAGCATTTGGAGATATAAAATTTCCCCTAATAAGTGCTTGTGCTTTATCCCAAAAGTTTTAGTATGCTGTCTCATGATTGTCATTTTCTTGGATGAAATTATAATTTATTTCAATGATTTCTTGTTTGATCCACTAATTCATTAAAATCAAATTATTTACCATTTTTTTTTAGTTTTTGCAAGGCAATAGGGTTAAGTGGTTTGCCCAAGGCCACACAGATGCGTAAATATTAAATGTTCGAGGGTGCATTTGAACTCAGGGACTCCTAGCTGCCCCAATTAATTTTTATTATCTTTTCATACCTCATTTCATTGAAACACATAATTTTATTGCACCGTGATCTAAAAAGAATGAATCTATTATTTACACTTTTCTATAGTTGATTGTAAGGTTTTTATTCCCAAACAATGTTCAATTTTTAACTGCCATGTATCAGTGAAGAAATGTATATTGCTTTTCATTGCCAATCAATATTCTCCATGGCCTAACATATTTAGTCTTTCTAAAAGTCTATTCACTTCCTCAAGGTGCTTCTTCTGTATTTTGTGGTTAGATTTATCTAATTTGGAGGGAGGGATGTTGAGGTCCCCTACTAGTACAGTTTTGATGCTTATGCTTACCTATACCTCAGGTAGCACCTCCTCTAAGAATTTGGATGTTATACCATTTGGTGCATATATGTTTAGTACTGATATTCTTTCATTATCTTTGATACCTTTTAGAAAGATGTAGTTTCCTTCCTTATTCCATCTATTGAGATCTATTTTTGCTTTTGCTTTGTCTTGATAAGGATTCCTACTGTTACTTTTTCACTTCAATTGAAACATGATTTATTTTGCTCTAGTCTTTTACCTTTCCTTAGTGTGTATCTCTGTTCCAAATGTGCTTCATTTTATGTAATGTAATATTCTGGTTTTTGTGCTACTTCCAATTTATGGGAAAGTTTACACCATTCACTTTTTATAGTTATGATCCTTAACTCTGTATTACCCTCTATCCTATCTTCCCACTATTTGAACTTTTCTTTCTCCTATCAGTCTATCCCTTCTCACCATTGCCTTGCTTTTGATTACCACCTTCTTCAATCGGTCCTCCCTTCTATCAAGCCTCCTCCCTTTTCTTCTATTTCCCCTTTTACTTTGCCCTCCTTTCCTTAGCCATTCCTTCCCTTCCTCCTTTCCATTCCTAATTCCCTTTATGACAAGATACATTTCTAAATCCATCTGAGTATATGTTATTCCCTTGCTGAAGCAAATCCAATGAAATTAAGATTCAAGAAATTCTCACCCTCTTTCTTTTTTCCTTCCATTTTTTTTGCTTTTTTTTGCAAGGCATATGGGGTTAAGTGGCTTGCCCAAGGCCACACAGCTAAGTAATTATTAAGTGTCTGAGACCAGATTTGAACTCAGGTACTCCTGACTCCAGGGCCAGTGCTTTATCCACTGTGCAACCTAGCTGCCCTTTCCTTCCATTTTTAATACGTCCTTTGTACCACTTCATGTGATGTAATTATGTCATTCTAACTCCCTCTTCCTCCAGTACCAGTAGAATAATTTAAAATTTTTTTTTTAGATTTTTCAAGGCAATGGGGTTAAGTGGCTTGCCAAAGCCCGCGCAGCTAGGTAATCATTAAGTGTTTGAGGTAGGATTTGAACCCAGGTACTCCTGACTCCAAGGCCAGTGCTCTATACACTGTGCCACCTAGCCACCCCATTTTTAATGTTCTAATTAAATTTTTAAACATTCCATCAAAATAATTTTATGCCCAAATCTCCTTCTAACTATGCTCCTATGCTCCCTCTAATGGAGATAAATTTCTCAAGAATTCTGAGTTCCATCTTCCCTTGTAGGAGTGTAACCAGTTTAATCTTATTGAATAACACTCTTTTTCTTTTCCCCTATTTGCCTATTTATCTCTAGATTCTTATATTTGAAGATCAAATTTTCTGTTAATCTAAGATTTTCAAATGGTAAACTTGAGTCACATATTTTTCTAAATACCATCTTTCTCCCTGAAGAAGCATGCATGCTTTTCCTGCATAGTTGATTTGTGCTTGATATTCAAGTTCCTTTGCCCTGCAGAGTATCATATTTCTGACCCTTTGACACTTAAATGTTGATGCTACTAAGTCCTGCATAATACTGGATGGTTGGATATTTGAGTTATTTCTTTCTGGCTTCCTGAAATATTTTCTCCTTTTCTCATAATTTTGGAATTTTTATACAACATTCCCTAACATTTTCATTTTGAGATTCCATTCAGAAAATCCTTTCAATGACTATTTTACCCTCTGGTTCTAGGATATCAGAGCAATTTTTCTTGCTAATTTCTTGAAAGATGCTGCCCAGACTCTTTTCTTGATCATAACTTTAATATAGTTTAATAATTCCTAAATTATCTTTCCTGGATCTATTTTACAATTCAATTGCTTTTCCTATTAGATATTTTTTAAGATTTTGCTTGATTTATTCCCAGTATCTCTTAGAATCATTAATTTCCACTTGTTGAAGTCTATTTTTGTTTTTTTTTATTGCTTCAGTTTTCTTTTTTTTGAAATTTATTTATTTTCATCCATATGCACATGTATATTTTTTTATGTTACAAAATTTCCATCCACCCTCCTTTCCCACCCCCACCTCCCTTCAGTGACGAACATTCAGGATAACATTTAACATAAATATTTGGATAAACATCTTTACAAATTAGTAATTTTAGGTATATGAAATTATGTTAAAGGTAAAAAGTTACATACCAGATGATTTTTATAAAATGTTAATCAGAATTAGGAGGGTTGTTTGTGTATGTGTGTGTGTGTGTGTGTGTGTGTGTGTGTGTGTGTGTGTGTGTGTGTGTGTGTGTGTGTGTATTTTTCTTTGCTTGGTTTTTCTTCCTCTGGATGGGGATAATATAGCCATATCCAATCAAATACAGTTTTCCTAGCTTTATGGACTGCTGAGAAGTGCTGCTTCCATCAAGGTTGTTCATCACCCAATATTGTTGTTGATGTGTACATTTTTCTCTTGTTTCTAATCCCTTCATTCAGCATCATACCATCTAACTCATTCCATGCTTCTCTAGAGTCTAATCATTTATGTTTTCTTATAGAATAATGATATTCCATAGTATTCGTGTATCATAAATTGTTTAGCCATTCCTCAATTGATGGGCATCCCCTGAATTTCCAATTCTTTGCCACTATAAAAGGAGTTCCTATAAATATTTTGGAACATGTAGAACTTTTCTCATTATTTACAATTTCTTCTGGATATAGACCTTGAATTGGAATTGCTGGGTCAAAGGGTAAAAAGAGTTTTATTGCACTTTGGGCATAGATCCATACTGCTCTCCAGAAAGTGAGATACATTCACAACTCCACCAACAATACATCACTGTCCCAATCCTACCACAACCTCTCCAACATTGATCATTTTCCATTTTTCTCATCTTACCCTATCTAATAGTTGTGAGATGATACCTCATTGTTGTCTTAATTTGTATTTCTCTAATCAGTAGTTCAGTAGTGATTTGGAGGATACTTTCATAGGATTATAAATAACTTTAATTTCTTCATTTGGAAATTGTTCATATTCTTTGACCATTTCTCATTTGGGGAATGACTTGTGACCTTATAAATTTCATGTGATTCTCTTTATAATTTAGAAATGAGACTTTTATCAGAACTCCTAATTGTGACGATTGTTTCCAAGCTTTCTGGTTTCCTTCTGATTTTAGCAGCATTGATTTTATTATGCAAAAACTTTTAAATTTAATATAGTCAAAATCATTCATTTTGCAGTTTATAATGTGCTTTAATTCTCTTTTGGTCATATATGTAACCCCTTTCCATAGATATGATAGATGAGTATTTTTGATCCATTATTTTATCTATGGTATCATTCTTTATGTCTAAATTTTGTACTCATTTTGACCTTATTTGATATAGGGTGTTAGATATGAATCTAAGCCTAGTTTTTGCCATACTATTTTTCAGTTTTCCCAACCATTTTTGTCATCTAAAAAGCTAATGTCTTTTGATTTTTCAAACAGTAGATTACTGTAATCATTTACTACTGTTTCTTTCTAATCTATCCTAATCCACTGATCCATTATTCTATTTCTTAACCACTAGCAGGCAGTTTTGATGACTGCTGCTTTATAGTATAGTTTTAGATCTGGTAGAGCTAGTCTACCTGCCTTTACATTTATTTTTCATTAATTCCCTTGCTATCCTTGACCTTTTGTGCTACAGATGAATTTTGTTACTATTTATTCTGTCTTGGTATAATAGTTATTCAGTAGTTTGAGTGCTATGGCACTGAAAAAGTAATGTGATTTGTGTAAGAATTTCCTGTTTCTTGTATTTGTATATCAAATTTTATGGTCAGTTCTGGTCTTTTAATCAGGTTAGTTAAAACTAATACATTTACTTATTTTCATTGAAATTAACATGTATAATTCTAAGTTACAAATTTTCCTTCCACCCTCCCTTTCCACCCCTTTCCCCTCAGCAGCAAACAGTCAGGTTAGCATTGCACATTCATATTCATGTTCATTCATATTAATAGTTTGATAAACATATTTACAGTTTAATAGTTCTCCATATGAGGAATTAGGATTAAGGACAAGAGATACATAAGAGATCATTTTTATAGAGTGTTCATCAGATTCTGAAGGGTTGTGTGTATGTGTGTGTGTGTGTATGTGTGTGTGTGTGTTTTGTTTGTTTTGTTTTTCTTCCTCTAGATGGGGATAATATAGTCTAAAACCAGTCAAATACAGTTCTCTTAGCTTTCTGGACTGTCTAGAGGAGCTGCTTCCATCAATATTGCTCATCTCAAAATATTGTTGATGGGTACATTGTTCTTTTGGTTCTTCTCCCTTTGCTCAGCATCAGATCCCTTATGTCATTCCATGCTTCTCTGAAGTCTGACCATTTATGGTTTCTTATAGAACAATAATATTCGATTGTATTTATGAACCATAGCTTGTTTAGCCATTCCCCATTTGATGGGCATCCCTTCAATTTCCAATTCTTTGTGCTACAAAAAAGAGCTGCTATGAATATTTGGGAATATGTAGCATTTTTCCCATTTTTTTACATTGTTGTCTGGATGTAGACCTAGAATTGGAATTGCTTGCCCAAAGCATATGAACAGTTTTATTTTTCTCTGGGCATAGTTCCATATTGCTCTCCAGGAAATTTGGATGCATTCACAACTCCACCCGCAATGCATCAACATCCCAATCCTACCTTTTTGTCATCTTGAATAACCCAATTGTTGTGAAATAACAGCTCGTTGTTGTTTTAATTTGCTTTTCTCTAATCAATAGTGATTTGGAGCATTTTTTCATATGATTATATATAGGTTTACTTTCTTCCTTTGAAAACCATCTGTTCATATCCTTTGCCTATTTATCAGTTGGGGAATGAACTGAGATTTTATAAATTTGATGCAATTCTCTACATATTTTAGAAATGAGATCTTTATCAGAACTCTGGGTTCTGAAGATTGTTTACTATCTCTCTGCTCTCCTAATTTTGGCAGTGTTGATTTTATTAGTGCAAAACTTTTTTTGTATAATATAGTCAAACCATTCATTTTGCTATTTATAATGTGCTCTAGAGCTGAGATAGAATATTTTTGGCCTATTAATTTATCAGGGATATCACTCTTTATGTATAAATCCTGCACCAATTTTGACCTTATTTTGGTATAGGGTAAGAGATGTGAATCTATGTCTAGTTTTAGCCATATTATTTTCCAGTTTTCCAACAATTTTTGTCAAATAGTGAGGTCTTATATAGATCTTGATATCTTTGGGTTGTCAAATATTAAGATTGCTGAAGTCATTTACTGCAGTTTATTTGGCATCTATACTATACAATATTTCTTGAAGTTTATTTGAGAGGCATGTGGATTTCTTTCTGGGGATGATCAGTGAATTCTTTGGAGAATTATTTTATCTTTTTTCTCTAGGATATTAGGGCATATTTCCATGATAACTTACTTCATGGTATTATGTAGAATAATAATTCATAAATTATTGCCCATGGAAGTATTTTTCATGATTGTAATTTTTCCTGAGAATGACTTTATGTTTTCTTTGTTTTTCTGTCATTAGTTTTCAGTTATTAAATCCTAATTTTTACAGTTTTATTTTCTTCTTTTAACTTTTATGTTTACTTTTCTTGCTGGTTAAATTTACTTTTAGATAAGTTATTTTCCTTTTCCACTTGGTCTATTTTAACTTTAAAGGAGATAACTTCTCCATTTAGTCAGTTTTTTTCATAATTATCCTGTATTGCATTTATTGATTTCTCCATTTTTCTTCTTTCTCTCTTCTTTGATTTTTTAAATATTTTTGAGCTTTCTCAAGATGACTTTTTGGACTGAAACTAATTTGAAAAGCCTGTTTAGAGTTCACATCTAGCCATTTTTGTACAGCTTTCCTCTTATATGATAGTATTTTTATCTTCTCATATTAGTAGCTTTTTATGTTTAATGCTTTTTGGGGATTTCTTTGCTCAATTTGATTGTTGAATACTGCTCCTAGAGCAAAGAGGACCCAGTTTTTTTGTTTGTTTTTTTTTGTGCTGGGACCAATGATCTGGTTCCTTGTTTAACACTTGCCTAGGGAATTGCCTCTACTTTTTCTGTTGCTGGAAATTCATGTCCTGAGTTAGGGTGGCCACATCCAGTTATGCATATTTCATCAGCATTCCTGGGGATCAGATTTTGACTTCTGCCCTGGCATGGATCCTCATTGCTGGCCTGCCATACCACTGGTTTGCTGAAACTGAACCGGTATTGCACTGTGACTGTGAGTCTCCTGTTGCTTTTCCTGCTCTGCTGCCTGCAATTGCTTTTTTACAAATACATGACAGACCTTTATTGAAAATCCTCCATGATAACTTGAATTGAAAATGTTTCACACTACTTTTTAGGTGTTCTATGCTGTTGAGTTCTGTTAAGAGAGTTTATTTAAAATTCTTTCTTAAAGAACTCTAGGAGCTTCCAAGATTCACATCACCATTTTGTTTCTACCCCCAGAAGGCAGCCAAGCCTATTTTTTTTAGGTTTTTGCAAGGCAAATGGGGTTAAGTGGCTTGCCCAAGGCTACACAGCTAGGCCATTATTATTAAGTGTCTGAGGCTGGGTTTGACCTAAGGTACTCCTGACTCCAGGGCCACCTAGCTTCCCCTGCCAAGTCTATTTTCAAGGAATTGCTTTTTCATTTACCTGTTTTTAAAATGTTTAAATTTATTTTTCAAATATATGCAAATATAATTTTCATTATTCATCCATATGCAAGCTTTAAGTTCCACATTTTGTTATTACCCTTCTTCTCTGAAGCCCCTGCCCTTCATGGTAGCAAATATTTTAATATTGGAGATACAGTTGTTTTTTTAAAAACATTATTTCCACATAAGTTTTGCTGTGAAAGAAGAATTACAACTAAGGGGTTGTGACCTTTGCACCTCTTTTTCCATTTGGCCTATTCTCTTTTTAAAGGAGGTTTTATCTGATTTTTTCATTTTCCAATTCCCTTTTGAAAAGGAATTACTTTCTTTTTTACATTTGTTCATTGTATTTTTAAAGGATTCATTATTTTCAGTCAATTTTTGTGCTTTCTTTTGCAAGATGTTGAATTTCTCTTCCATTTATTTTCCCAATTTTTCTACTTGGTTGTTATACTTTCTGAGTTCTTCCAAGAAGTCTTTTTTGGCTGGAGACCAATTTGGGTTCCCCTCTGGAACTTCACATGTAGTACTTTTTCTACTATCCTCTTTTGAGATGGTCTTGTGCTCCTCCTTATCTCTATAGTAACTTTCTATAGTCCAGGTTTTTCTCTGAATTTTCTTACTCATTCTAAAATCTGATTCTGGGTCAGAGAAGTATTGTCCCAAGCTTCTTATGTTGGGGGAGGGGTCTACTCACACACCTTCCATGACAGATCTTTGAATTGAGAATGTTGATGGTCAGATCACTGAGTTGGGTTCATTTACAAATAGACCTTTCATGCTAAGAATGCTAGTGGTTTTCTTACTAGAATGGGCTATTCCCCCCAAGAAGTGACCTGTGGTACCTAGGATCCATACCAGCAGACTTACTTTGCCATTGGCATAAGAAACCATAACTAGGAGCCTTCTTAGTTCTCTACTGTGAATGAGAGTCTCCAATTGTACTCTTTTGCTCTTTACCTAGACTGGTTCCAGCTCCCTGGCCTAGTTTCTCTCCCTGCTCCTGGCCATACTCCCCTCTACCTTAGGGAGACAGGCCTTGCTTGCAAATGCTCCCCTCTATTCTTTTATGAGTTCTATTTCTTCAGAGGGTGTCTAGAAACTTTATCAGCCTTGTTTGTGAGGGAATTTCAGAGAACTCAGGGCAGTTCCTGTCTGCCATCTTTACCCCACCCTCCCATGAATAATTTCAGTGGGTACCCCAGATGGCACATAGCACAATACAGTATGCAAACAATAATTTTAAAAGTAAATTTGGTCAAATGGAAAAAGAAATCAACTCCTTAAAAGTAAAATTAACCAAAAGACTTAAGGAAAAAATATAAAAATTAGAATTAGACAAATTAAAAAAATAACTCTGAGACACCAAGATTGTTTTGTAAAAAGGCTGTTAAAATAGAAGAAAATTAAAATATATATTTAAATAAACAATCAACTTGGAAATTAGATCCAGAAGAGATAATTTATGATTTATTAGTCTACATGAAATTGGTAGACAGAAAAAAGCCTGGAAAATGTCATGTAGAAAATTATCATGGAAAATTGCCATAATAACCTAGAAAAAGATGATAAAATAATTTTTGAAAGAATTCATTGATTTTCCCCAAGAAAGAGAATCCCTGCATATAAACAAACCAACAAAAGAAAACTTCAAGGAAACTTGTAGTCAAATTTTAGTATTTTCAGCTAAAAGAAAAAATACAGAAAGCTTTCCCTCAAAAAGTCACTTAAATGCCAATGAGTCACAGTCAGAATTACACAGGAGTCCTCTCAGCACTCCAGAGGTCTTCGACAACTGCATTAGACTGGCTATGGCCTATATTATCCCCATCCAGAGGAAGAAAAACAAAGCAAATCAACATACACACACACATACACACACATACACACACACATAGTCATACACACACAAACACAACCTTTCAGAATGTGATGATCACTTTATAAAAATTATCTTCCATGTATCTCTTTCCCTTAATCCTAATTCTTCATACCAATAGTTACTATTCTGTAAACCTATTTATCCAAATATGCATGGACAATGCAAGCCTGACTCTTAACCAATAAGGGAAGGGGGATGAAAAGAGAGGGTGGAAGGAAATGTGTCTTAAAAATATACATGTGCATATGGATGAAAATAAATAAATTTAAATAAAATTCTTTTTCTTTAGAAAAAACAATTACATAAGAGTTATTAGCTTCAACATCAAAGGATCAAACGACCAGGTGTATGACATTCCAGAGGACAAAGGAACTTGCATTACAAACAAGATTCAACTACCCTTCAAAATTCAGCATATTCTTTCAAGGAAAAAGAAGGATTTTCTATGAAATAGAGGACTTTCTGTCTTACCTGATAAAAAGTCCAGAACTGACAATAAATTTTATTTTCCAAGAGATGTATAAAAAGGTAAACAAAAGGAAAATTCAATAAAATAAGAAAATAAATATTAGTCAATAAGAGAAATGGGAAGAATATAATTTCACTTAGGAGAGCTAAAAGGAATTTAAATAGAGATAGGGTGAGGGTATAAATTGGTCATGAAGTTATGATACTTTAGCTCATGAGGATTATAGTTCTATTAGCAATATAGAAGGGAAAGTACTTGAACAGAGGTTTTCAGTACAAATTTCTCATTCTGATGATCATGCTTATGCTTCTTGACAAATGAACTTTTATCAGGATATTTGAAAAGAATATACTTTACCAAAAGCTTGGGGTACAACATAGGTATAAGACAATTGAGATATTAAAAAAGGATCATGCTGGGAGAAGAAAGTGGAGGCATTAGAGGATAATTATCATGACATTAGGAGGCACCAAGAACTTTTATAGAAGATAAAAAGAAGGGAGAGTAGAAACACTGAGTAAATCTTAGTGTCAAGAGATTTGTCTCACAGAGCAAATGATGTACATTCCAAATTAGGTTTAGAGATTTATTCTACCATATGCTATAGATGTAGGAGAGAAAAAGGGGAAAGGACAATGTGTGGCAGGGCAGCAATTAGAAGTAAAACAACGCTGAGGAGTTATAAGGGGAAAGAGGAAAGAAAAGTACTAACCAGGGGAAGATAGAATGGAAGGATATACAAAGATTTTAATGTTGTTTGTCTCTCTGTCATGATCCCCCCCCAAAAAATATTCTAGTTCTTCTTTGACAACATAGGTATTATAGATATATAGTAAACATTTGTAAATGAACAATGTATATCATATTGCTCACTGCTATGGGAGGGAGTGGGAGAAGAGAGGGTGGTAGACAGTGAATCAAACAGCTAGAATGAAGGAAATTATAGGGGTCCTTTTGTTAAAACTGAGGCAGGACTCTGTTACTTTGGCCATACTCACATCTGGGTCACAGTCCTGAGTGGTAAGGGAAATTAGGAACAATAACAGACTGGAGTTTGTGGCAGTAGGGAAGCAGTTATTCCTGGAAGAAAAGACTACTTGTGGTCACTCTCAGACCAGAGTACAGACCAGGAGAAACAACTTTTCTTAGATCATACAACCTTGAAAGAACATAAAATTTATAAGTCCCTAGAAATAACTCTTTAAAACACGGCATAAAACCCCAGGAATTTGGTACAGTGTGTCCTCTAGCCTGGAAGCAGAATGCTAATAAGCTAGAAAATGAGTAAACAAAAAAATTCTGACCATAGAATCTTGCTTTGGTAACAAAGAAAATCAACTCACACTCAAAAGGTAACAAACTCATAGCTCCTACCTCCAAAGTTTCCAAGAATAATATGATTTGGTCCCATAGATCACAGAAGAGCTCAAAAAGGATTTTGAAAAACAATTAAGAAGAAAAAAACAAGGAAGAGAAATGAAAGTATTGCAAAAAAAATATGAAAAGCAAGTTGTTTTGTAAAGAAAATAAAAAACTGAAGAAAATAGCATCTAAAAAAGCAGACTAAACTATATGGAAAATGAGGTCCAAAAATACAATGAGAAGAATGCCTTACAAATCAAATTGGCCAAATGGAAAAGGAATTAGAAAAGCTCACTGAAAAATATTATTTAAATATTAGAATTGAGGAAATGCAATCTAGTGACTTTATGAGAAATCCAGAAACCAAAAAAAAAAAGACCAAAAGATTGATAAAGTTAAAATGCAAAGTTAAATAAAATAGATTTGAAAATCAATTGACCTGGAAAATGGATCCAGAGCGATCTTTTAAAAATTATAAGAGAAACTAAAAGTAATGAACAATATAAGATGTTAAACATCATCATTCAAGAAATTGTCAAGGAAAATGCTTTAATATTCTAAAATAGAAATAGGTTAAATACAAATTGAGGGAATGCATTCATCACCTCCTGAAAGAGAGTCCAAAATTAAAACTCACAAATCTCATATTCCAATAAGACAGAATTAAACAAAGAATCAATACCCAATAATATTGAATATATTCCATCTGGGGAAAAAGATAGACATTCAATGAAATAAATTTACTCATGAAAAACTAGAGTTGAACATACAATTTGATGTTTGAATACAAGATTCAAGAGAAGCATAAAAAGAAAACAGGAAAGGGAAAATCCTAAAGAACTAAATAAGGTTAAACAGTTCACATTACTATAATGGAAGATGAAAGTTCATAAATTATATTAACTTTCTCATTACTAGGATAGTTAGAAGATGTATATATATATATATATATATATATAAATATATAGACAGAAGATACAGATGTGAGTTGAATATGTGAATATGAATGGATGATATCTAGAAATAAAATTAAAGGGTGAGAGAGAAATTCTTTGGGAGAAAGGGAGAGAGATAAAATGGGATAATTATCTCACATAAAACAAGCAAGTAAAGCATTTACAGTGGAGGGGGAAAGAAGGAATTTGAGGGGGAGTGAATAAAACTTATTCTCATCAGAATTGGCTCAAAGTGGGAATAACTTGCATAGTCAATTGAGCATTGAAAAATATCTCACCTTATCTACAAAAAATGTTGAGGGGGAAAAGTATAAGAGAAAGGGAATCATAGAAGACAGGGGAGATTGTGGGTAAACTACATCTGAAGAGGGACATAAAGGAGAGAAAAAATAAACAAGACACATAAATAGGTTGGAAAGAAATACAGTTAGCAACATAAATAAAATTTGAAGCAATGTCTCTGATAAAAAGTCTCGTTTCTCAAACCATTGAAAATTGATTAAAATTTATAAAAATAAATCCCATTGCCCAACTGATGAATGATCAAAATATATGAAGTTTTTATCTGAGGTGAGCAAAACTGTCCATAGCTGTATAAAATGTTTTAACTTGCTACTGAATGGACAAATGCAAAGTAAAACAATTCTGAGGCACGACCTCATTTATTTAAGATTGATTAATAGGATAGAAAAGGACATTGATAAATATTGGAAGGATTTGGAAATGATGCATTAATACATTGTTGGTGGTGGTATGAACTGATTCAATTAATGCATAAAGAACTGTGAAATAATGCATACCATTTTTATCTAGCATTTTCACTACTAGCCTATATTCCAAAAGAAATTTAAAAACCCAATAAGAACAGGAAACTATATGTAGATAAATATTTATAGCCCTTTTCTTATGGTAGTGAATTGGATATTGAGGTGATGATCATCAAGATTTGAATGTCTCATATTATTTTGATGGAATGCTATTCTTTCAGAAATGAAGAGCAGGATGTTCTCAGAAAAACCTGGAAAGATGTACCTGAGTTGATGAAAAGTGAAACACACAGTGTAAAATATAATAAGATGATCAATTGTAAATGACAGCATCTTAAAAAGGCAATACTTTCCTTCTTCTTCCAGTCCTCTCCCTACCACTTTTCCTGTAGATGAGGAGGTTGAACTATATTTGGTCAGGATCATAATAATAACACCTGACCTTAGATTTATATAACACTTTTATAAATTTCATTTATTTATTTATTTCATCCACATTTAAAAGTCAACATATGTTTCTTATTTAGCCTAGAGATGAGAATATTTGGGGAAAATGTCTTTATAGTGGACATCTTCAAGTCACATACAGGCTTTCATAAGAAAAACTATTTCTGCTTTGCTTTAGAGAACAGAATTGAGATCCATGGGGTTAAGTTGTTAAGAGATGAGTTTAGGCATGAGGTCAGAAAAATCCTCCTAATAATTTGAGTAAAAGCTTTGAAAGGTTTTTAGTCTATTCATGATATCCTTACATTTCTAAAATTCATAAAGACCTCAAAAAGTTTTCATTAATGTAAATCATACCCACTTATATTTATCATATTAAAATTTAAGTGACTTCTGGCCAAGATGGTATTAAGAAGCCAGCCACTGTGCTAAGTCTCCTGGCTTTCCCTCAGAACTTATATGAATCAAGCGTGTTTACAGAATTTAGATACACAATATGAAGAAAAAGAACCTAGGAGAACATCAACAAGGTCTGTCTCAGGGGTGCGAGTGTGAGCCAGGGGCAAAGAGCAGAGAACCAGTTTAGGGGTCGTCAGATGAGGCCCAGCGACTCACTTGATAACAGTACCAGGACCTTTGACTATGTGAGAAGCAGGCAGAAGAGCTCCAGTAAACCTGGAGGGAGAGTTCCAGCACAGAATGGGAGAGCATTCCAGTTTAGCAGCCAGACAATCAATCTGATCAGTTCAATTGTTCTGGGACTGCAAGCCCCATATTTTGCACTGAGTCTCCATTTTCCAACTGAGTCTCCCTTCCCATCTCTGTAGGAGAAAGTGAAGTTTCCCATCAGAAACACAGTGACAACACCCACCCCCCCCAACCTGGCTCCAAGCTCTAGTGTGGACAGCAGCAGACCTCTCTCAGTAGTGAGTGAATAATAAAGTGTTTAACTATATAGCCTGAGGATCCAGACCACATTGTTCCAGGATAATCCAGGCCCTGCTGCTCCCTCCAACTCTCCAGGACTAGGGAGTAAGTCACAAACCAAGATGACAGACACTCCAGAGAAATTATCTAGCATCCCTTACTGGGCAGTCCACTTGGTGTTACTAAGCCCAATGAGTTAACCCTCTAAGCATTTCAACTCAAAAGTTCTGTGAACCAACCTCTCCCCTGAGACAAAATCTGAGGAAAATGAAGAAAAGCCATAGGGGAGGGGAATCTTTTGAAAGCTACCTTGAAGACAAAAATCTTAACTCAGCGTGCTAGAATATCTGAGGAAAATATGAATTGGTCTCCAGCTCAGAAATATTTCTTATAAGAGATCATGAAGTATTTTAAATATCAATTGAAAAAATTTAGAAAAGAAACTCAAATAAAAATGAACAACTTTCAAGAGAGAATTAACATCTCTCAACAAGAAGAAAAAATCCTTGGAAAATACAATTAGACAAATACAAAAAAAAGAAGATAGTTCTCTCAAAAACCTCAATTTAGTAAATAGAAAAATCCTTCAAAAATAGAATTTACCTATTGGAAAAGGAGTTGTAAAAGCTAAATGAAGAAAGTTATTCTCTAAAAAAAGAAAGTAATGGGTGGAAACCAATGACTGAAAGAAACAACAAGAATCTTTTAAACAAAATCAAAAAATCAAAAAAATAGAAGAAAATGTAAAATACCTCCTTGGCAAAATCAGTTATCTTGAAAATAGATCCAAGAAGAGACAACATAGGAATAATTGGACTTCCTGAAAACATTAAAGATAAAAAAAAACCTGGACTCAAAATTACAGGTTTTAGTGATGGAAAACTGCCCTGGGGCAGCTAGGTGGCATCGTGGATAGAGCACCTACCCTGGAGTGAGGAGTACCTTAGTTCAAATCTCGCCTCAGACCCTTAATAATTACCAAGCTGTATGGCCTTGGGCCAACCACTTAACTCCATTGCCTTGCAAAAAAATAAACTAAAAAAAAAAGAAAAGAAAACTGCCCTATCATCATAGAACCAGAGGGAAAAATAGTTATTGAAAGAAGATATCAATCCCCTCTGCAAAGGGATCCTAACATGAAAACACCAAGAAATATTGTGGCCAAATTCCAGAATTATCACATAAAAGAGAAAATCCTACCAGAATTCAGAAAGAAACAATTTAGATAGCAAGGAGCCACAGTAAGGATTAGAGGACATGGCTGCATGAACATTAGGGGATTGAAGAGCCCGGAATGTGATTTTTCTGAAGTAGAATTTTACTTTCTATGATTTTATGATCTATTGTTATTCAGCCAAGAATTCACTATCTGGCAAAACTGAGTGTTGAGTTCCCCTTTCCAACAGGGTATTCATTCAGCTCAGGAGAGAAGAACCAGTTTACACCCGGGTGGGTGTACTAACAGGACAATTAGTGGAGCCATTTATTGTAAGTATCAAACAGTTCTTACAGCAGAAAACTACAAAATTAGCATACAGGATAAAAACAATGATGTACATTTATTTTGGGCAGGATGTAACCTAGAAGGATATAACACAATTGAAGAAGTTCAGTTCTGGAGCAGGGCTATCAACAAGTGAGGCGATGAATGACTTAGTTGTATTATCAAATAAGAGTTCTATGAAAATTCTTAAGTTTGAGGGTCACCAAAGTGTAATATCTGAACTCTAACCCATACTTGCTTGAGTAGCTCTCAACAACTGAGCCTTCTATTCTAGGGGAAAAGATGGACATTTAACAAAATAGGAGATTTCTAATGAAATCGGAAACTTCTTTCCTGATGAAAAGACCAGAGTTAATAGAAAATTTGTATTTCAAACAGGAGAATCAAGAGACACCTGAAAATATTAAAAAAAGGTAAAGCAAAAAACTACTAGCCAATAAGTTGAAACTGGCTATAAACCTACCGGGGAGAAAGATTCTCATAATTCTTGAGAATTGTAATTTTTTCAGAGAAAATAATCATAGCCATTAGTAATGGACTCTCATGACTTATCCATGACACTATTAGAATGGTTTACAAACAATATCTCTCTAAAGGGGTGGGGGAAGATGGAGGACATTGGATGTTGTAAATCACATTACATAGAAAGGTATAAATGACCTATTGCCATAGAGGTGAATAATGAAGGAGGTGAGAACCATCTGGATCTTTCTCTTAACAGATTTGGCTTGAAGTTCACATAAACATACTCATTTAAGTTAAGAAACTTGTCATACTTTTCATGTATTAAAAGGTTAAAGGGGAGGGTGGAGGAAAAGAGGAACTAACAAAAGGAAAAACAGAGCAAAGGGAAAGTGGAAAGAAAGGGGAGGGGTGTTGGATATAGGATGGCAAATACTGAAGGTGGTGGTATTCAGAAACAAAATAATGAAGAATATAGATAAAATAAAAATGGGGAAAATTATAAACAGAGGGAAGATAGCATGGAGTGCAATACATATTTAGTAATTATAACTTTGAATGTGAATAGGATGAACTGTTCCATAAAATGTAAGCAAATAGCAGACAGGATTAAAAATAAGAATCCCACAAAATGTTGCTGATGAGAAATTAATTTAAAGCAGAGAGATACATACAGAGTAAAGGTAAAAGGATGGAACAAACTATATTTTGCTTCAGCTGAAGTGAAAAAAGCAGGGGCAGTAATCCTTATCTCAGACAAAGCAGCTACAAAAATAGATCTCATTAAAACAGTTAAGGATGGAAACTCTATCCTCCTAAAAGATACCATAGAGAGTGGAGCAATTTCACTACTAAATATCTATGCACCAAGTGGTGTAGCACCCAAATTCTCAGAGGAGAACCTCAACAAATTGCAAGAAAACATAGACAGCAAAACTCTACTGGTGGAAGATTTCAACCTCCCTCTCTCAAATTCTCAGATTTAAATAAAGCTAACCATAAAATAAACAATTAGGAAAATAAGGAGATAAATAGAATGTTTGAAAACCTAGGTATGATAGCCCTTTGGGGAAAATTGAATGGGTATACAAAGAAATAAACTTTTTTTTCCTACAGTACATGGTACTTACACAAAAATTAATCATGTACTAAGGCATTATTTAAAACCTTACAGTCAAATGCAGAAAGTCAGAAAAAAAAGTGAATACTACCTTCTTAGATCATAATGCAATAAAAATCATGTGCAATAATGGGCCATGGAGAGATAAGCCTAAAATTAGTTGGAAGCTAAGTAAGTTCATTGTAAAGAATGAGTAGATCAAACTACAAAATAAAGAAAGAATTAATATTTCATATTAGATGAGAAATAATGAGAAAACCTACCAAAACTTGTGGGATACTGCCAAGACAGTTATTAGAGGATATTTTATAGCTTTAAATGCTTACATGAATAAAATAGAGAAAGAGGAAATCAATAAACCAATCATGCAACTAAAAAAGTTAGAGAAAAAGCAAATTAAAAAATAATGAATTGGAAATTCCAAAAATTAAAGGAGAAATTAATAAAATCTAAAGCAAGAAAACTATGGAACTATTAAATAAAATTGATTTGGTTTTAGGAAAAAGCATATAAAATTGATAAATCTTTGGTTAATTTAATTTAAAAAAGAAAGAATTCAACCAAATTACTTCTATCAAAAATGAAAAAGGTAAACTCACCAGTAATGAGAAGGAAATTAAATTAAAATTTAGAATTATTTTTCCCCATTGTATGGCAATAAATTTGTTTAAGTGAAATGGATGAATACTTGTACAACTATAAGTTGCTCAGTTTAAATGAAGAGCAAATTAAATACCTAAATAACCCTATCTCAAAAAAAGAAAAGTAACAAGTCATTGAACTCTCTGAGAAAAAATTTTAGGCCCAGATAGATTCACAAGTTATTTCTATCTAACATTTAAGTAATAATTGGTTCCAATTCTATATAAACTCTTTGGAAAAATAAGTGAAGAAGTAACTTTGTCTAACTCCTTCTATGACACCAATATCATGCTGATACATAAATCAGGAAGAGTTAAAACAGAGAAAAAATATAGTTCAATTTCCCTAGTAAATTTTTTTGCAAAAATCTTAAATATAATCTTAGCAAACCAATTCCAGGAAGTTATCACTAAGATAATACATTATGGTTAAGTAGAATTATTCCCAGGATTGGAGGATTTTTCCAATATTAGGAAAACTGCCAGTATAGTTTACTATATAAATAACTCTTACAAAAATCATGTGATTATCTCAATAGATAATAAAAAAGCCTTTGACAAATTATAGCACCCATTCCTATTAAAAATATTGGAGAGTGTAGAAATAAACGGATTATTCCTCAGAATGATAAGTAATATCTATCTGAAACCATCAATAAGCGTTATGCACAATGAGTTTAAGTTAGAGGCATTCCCAATAAGATCAGGGTAAATCAAGGATCCCCATTATGTCCACTACTATTAAATATTGTATTAAAAATGTTAGCTGCAGCAATAAGAGAAAAAAAGAAATTGAAGAAAATAAAATTGAGAAGAAAAAACAAAACTCTCACTCCTTGCATATGGAATGATGGAATACCTAGAGAATTCTAAAAATCATCTAAAATACTACTAGAAACAATAACTATAGGAAAAATTACAGGATAAAAAATAAATCCACATAAATACTCAACATTTCTATATACTTTCCTGGCAAGATACAGCTGAAAGAACTAGAAAGATAAATCCCATTTAGATCAACTTCAGACTATATAAACTATTTGGGGATCTACTTGCCAGAGATTCTATGAAAACAACTACAAAACACTTTTCACAGAAATAAAATCAGATTTAAGCTATATCTTCTGAAACAAATCAACAATACAATAAAATGTTATGAGAAGGGTGACATGGTTCTTTACAAATATCTTTAAAATTTAGTTTAGTAAAAAACAGTTGGATTCTCATATCTGCTTCTGCATTGAGTCTAATGTAAGTTTTTGTTTTGAAGTATCCAATAAAATATGGCTTGTTACCAATATGTAGTCAGAAATGTGAAGAATATTTTAATAGAAAGCTAATACCTCATAACTTTTTTGAAAATGATTTTTATTTGACAGATCTCTATAGTTCCAGGAAAGATTTTTAGGGCCCACCATAATTCCAAACACCAAATTTAAGAACTGGTAAAACAGGTTTATTCCAGAACAGAACAGCATGCCATTGACAATAGTGGATTCCAAATTCATTGGAGTACTATCAGCTAAAGGTTCAGCTGTTAACTATGCTGTTGATGGTTTGTTTGTTTGTTTGTTTGTTTTAAGTATAACTTGAACAATGTAGCTCTCTAAAAACTGAAATTTTATGATTTTGATGTTTGCAAAAATTTCTTTTATTCAGTCAACATTACTGAAACATTAAAAAAATGAATTCCTTTTTGGGGGTTACTAGCCCTATGTATCCTGGGCATTGAATAGAATATAATCACATGGTTAGATTAGTTCTACAAAATCAGAAAAAAATAGCTTTAGAGGTATATTGAACCTTCAGTCATTTTACTTTAAATTTTTGTTTTTCCAGGGAAGAAATTTTAAATCCAGAATAAGTGAATTGCCCCCAAAGTTAAAATAGTAAATAACAGAGTCAACTTTCTTTCATTCCAGATCCAGGTCTATATCAACTATACTATACCTTCACTATTTTAATTTTTTCCAAAAATAATATAGCTATTTATACCAGAAAATGAAAATGAATACTAAACAATGAATCAAAATAGAAAACATGCAATGAATCAATCAATCACAAGAATTCTAAATATCAATGAGAAAAGGGCAATAGTGAAGATATCCCTGTCTTCAAGGACTTCACAAATTCTATTACGATAGAATATCTTTCTTAATCTATGAAGATTATCAAATAATCATCCAGTGCAACGACCATACTTTAGATTACCCATTGTAAATAATATAAGTATCAGTAAGTATGAGCACTAGAAATTTAGAGAGAAGGAGGAGCAGTAAAATTCAGGGAGAAATGAATAAAGTTTAAAAAAGTAAAAAATACTTAATAGCAAACTTTTAGAGGATACCTATCACTGCTTTGTGCCTTTATCTTCAATCACTTGAATGATTGCAAATATTCCTTAGTTTCCTATTTCTGCCAACTTCCTTTTCCAGTTTCTCTTCCACTATGACCTAAATGCTATTTCTAAAGAATACTCCAGAATGTGTTAATCAACAGCTCACAAAGCTCTAGTAGGTTAGTATTGCTTCTAGAATAAAATGCAACTACCTTTGTTTCTCATTTAAAGTTCTTCACAATTTAATTACAGAGTATCTTTCCGATATTATTTTATGCTTTTATCTTTAGTGCACTCTAAGATTGAGCCAAATTATGCAGCTTGCCAGCCCTGCAGCATAAAACTCCTTCTACTGAATACAGATGCTTTTATATAGGATACTCTTCTTGCCTAAAATACACTCCTTAGAATTGCTATATTTAAGAATTACCTCCTATTTGAGTCCTTTCTAATTCCATTCCCAAGCATTTAAACTTGTAGTTCCTCTCTGCCTGCCTAACCCATGCCACTTAACCCAAAAGTACATTTGATTTAACTGGTATTTTATTAATTTTTACTTCTTTGTGTGTATGCATGCTGATTCCCTGGATCAAAAGTATTTTCTTTGTGAAGAAAAATTGTTTTATTTGTGTTTATTTAAGTCCCAGAACTTGCAAATCATCTAGTGTATAGTAAGTACTTAATAAATACTGAATGATAGATTACCATACCAGTATTTGGGAATCATTACTTTGGCCAGTGCCTGCAGGAATAGCATTGACTTTTAGTTTCCAAAGAGAAAAGGTAGTTCTTGTCTCCTTCTTCCCTAACCCAGATTTCCAACATATTGACTCAATTGCTTTCAAATCATGCTACTGGATGAGGGAATTATGGCATTGTTATCAGAGAAATGATGTGGTCTCAAGTGCAGATGTGCTTAAACCTTGCATTAGTAAGTTCAAATATTGAAAGTGGAATAAGTAAGTACGATTGTCTCCTGGTTGTATGACAGACTTATAAATATACAGGCAAGGAGTCTAGGACTGAATTCCAGTGGTCTGAAATAAATATGGTCTTGAAAATGTGACAAAAGTGGGGTATTTAAATCCACATAATATTTTATTCTAAGTATAACTCATAGAACTAGGTTTTATTGTAATATCCTAAACCTACTGACGATTTCAATCAGCTGATAGCATTTTAAAAATCACAGTCATTTTGGCATTTCTTATTGAAAGCAATAGAGGTAAGTACAACTCTTAGAACCAGGTTTTATTGTAATGTCCCGAACCTACTGACCATTTAAATCAGCTGATAGCATTTTAAAATCACAGTTATTTTGGCATTTCTTATTTAAAGCAATAGAGGTATGAACAGAAGTAATAAATTTGTTTGTGGAAAGCAGCCTTTTGTGTCACCATGGTACACTGTTGTAACTAGGATAAAATTACACAATAAATTTATAGATTTATGATCTTGATCATTGTCCATGTCAACATTCTTCTTTTTTCCTTGGACATATGTATGTGTGTTTGAGTTTGGATGTATCATTATTTTTTTAATCATCAGCGTATGTAAATAAAAAAGTGTGTAAAATAGGACAGGCTCACCGTATTTCTATGAATAATAGGTCACAGTGTTCCTTGAATTCACAGAAGGAACTCACTTCAGTGTTCTGCCAGTAAAACTCTAGGGATAGTTGCTCTGTAGGGTGCTGTGCTGAGGAGATGCTGTTCTCTGTCTGATAAGGCCTCAAAACTAAATATGCCAAACAAATATTTATTTTTATATAGATATTGAAAAAAATCTCAGAAAAAAGCAATAAAACTAGTGATAGAGGTATATTGCAATCACTTTAATATATAGGGTTTTGAGAATGCAACTAAACAGTTTAGCAAAGATATTCAATATTCATCTTTCTATTTTGGTGATATTTGGTTTTTTATATAGAATGTTGCTACAGATCAAAGTCTCATATCAGATATATTTTATAATTTTTTAAGTCTTAAGTTCTCACATTTTTCATTTTGAAAATAATCCTCAAATAATCAGATATATTTGTGGTCTCAGTCTTTTAGGCATGATATTCAACATAGTTAACAATCCTTTATGCCTGACCATCCTGTATGACACTTGTCCAAATTACCCTAAGAGTTTGATGCAGGGAGCCACACAAAGTGATTGAGGTCTTCTTTATTTTCTCCCAATATCATAAAGGTGCCAGAAAAGTATTATAGTTTTCTATCTGTCATTCTCAACTTTTGACATATGCCAAGCCCATGTTCTCTTCTTCTTAATTGTGTATGACTTCCTTTACAATGTTTCTTCTTCAAAATACTCATGTGGTACAAAAGGTAGCCTGCCTGTCTTATTCAGATACTCATCCTTATATAACAGCACTGGTATTACTCCTTTCATTGCCTTATAACCATATCAACATGATGATACCACCAACAAATCTAAGAAATTGATGATGTGCCCTAGAGTTTAATTATAGTCCTAGACTGGAGTGATGTGATCATCAGTTTTACAGTGAGAATAGGGAAGACAGCAAGGAAACATTTTTGTCTCCTGATATCACAAGTAACCAATATTTCTCAAAATAAATCATAAAACTTCAAATGCCACCAGATGAAAATGCTTTAGAGCAGATACTGCTGATCAATAAAGTAAACAAACCAAACATTCACATGAAATGGTGTGATGTCAGAAATATTTTATCTCAGAAATATCTTTAGCCTTAAAACAATCCAGATGAAATAAAAAGAAATATAGAAGTTATTGGAAATTGGAAAAATGAAGAAAATTGGCACTATAAGTTCTTTGAAAGTTTTCCATTTAATATAAACTTCAGAAATTATGACTACTGATGAAAACATGGCAACAATGGCATCAGTATTTCAAATATTTTGAAAAGGAGATGTTTATACTTAAAGAAGTTTCTTTTAGGGTGAGTGGGGATTGGGGGATAGCATTTACTGCATGAATTTAACTGTGTGGGGCAAGTCAAGATGACAGCACAAAGGCAGGAATTTTGGAAACTCCACAAAAAAATTCCGAAAGAAGTCAAATTATGACTCTAGCCAAAATTTAGAGGGGGAGAACCCACAGAAAGATTGACTTATACAATTTCCCAGTCCAAGACAACTTAGAAGTTCCTCTGGAAATGTCTGTTTCACCAGGACTGGTGGTTGGAAAAAGTCACTGCCAGCACATCCATATCTGCAGCCTGGCCTAGTGCCTGATCCCTGATGGAGCCTGGGTTCATGGCAGAGGAGATGATTTCTAGACCTTCTGGCCCCAGGAACAG
This sequence comes from Macrotis lagotis, assembly GCF_037893015.1. Lineage (NCBI taxonomy): Eukaryota > Metazoa > Chordata > Mammalia > Peramelemorphia > Peramelidae > Macrotis > Macrotis lagotis. The sequence goes on from NC_133658.1 coordinate 134,761,907, forward strand.
TTTGAAAGTGTGGTGTAAGTACTCTTCTATACAAGAGTAGGTGCACAGAGAGCACCAGCCTCAGAGCAGACCTGTAGTAACAAGCAGCAGTGGGAATCAGGGAAGCCAGTCTGCACCTCCAGAGTGCAACCCACAGACATGAAGGGGGTCGAAAGAGGCAGCAGAGGTCTCACTGCTCTGCTTTGAACAGGATTCGGCTGTTTAATCACACCCAAAACAAGGCTTCAGTTTGGGCTCCTATATTACCATACTTGAACACTCCTCACAGCTCCAGGGTAGAGGGAAGGGCCTTTGGTCATCCACATACCAAAGTACAGGCAAGAGAGCTGTCAAAGTCTCTCATAAGATTGTGGAGCAATTAAGTTCACTGTGGGTTATCCTAAAAAATGCCCCAAAGCCATGGAAGTGCAGTAAATCAGTCATAGGAAGAGGAAATGAGCAAACAAAAGAAAAAGAAGAATCTGACCATAGAAAATTACTTTTGTTCCATGGAAGATTCAGAAGATGAAAATATAAAACCTTCTCTATCCAAAACCTCCAAGAGAAATAGAAAATGGGCTCAGGCTATGGATGAGTTCAAAAAAGACTTTGAAAAGCAATTAAGGGAGATAGAGGAAAAATTGGGAGGAGAAATGAGAGCAATGAAGATGAATCATGAAAACCAAATCAGCAGCTTGCTGAAAGAAAAACAAAAAATACTGAAGAAAATAATACGTTCAAAACCAAGTTAGGCCAAGTGGAAAAAGGAACACAAAAGACAAATGAGAAGAATGCTTAAAAAAACAGAATTGGCTAGCCGGAAAAGGAGATTAAAAAAAGGTCTCTAAAAAATAACTCTTTCAAATACAGAATGGAACTGAAGGAAACTGATGACTTTTGTGAGAAATCAGGAAGAAACAAACAATTCCAAAAAACAATAGAAGAAAATATGAGACATCTCATTGGAAAAATAACTGACCTTGAAAAGAGATCCAGGAGAAATGATTTAAAAATCATTCGGTTACCTAAATTCATGATCAAGAAAAGAACCTAGACTTCATTTTTTAAGAGATAATACAGTAAAATTGCCTTGAGATCTTAGAAGCAGAGGGTAAAATAGAAATTGAGGGAATTCACTGGTCACCTCCTGAAAGAGATCACAAAAGAAAAATTTCCAGGAATTGTATAGCCAAATTCCAAAACTCCCAAGTCAAAGACAAAATACTAAAAGGCATCAGAAAGGAACAATTCAACTACTGTGGCTGTATAGCTAGGATTACACAGGATCTGGCAACATCTACATTAAGGTCTCCCATGGCTTTTCAACAGGGACAAGCTGAAATGAGAGAGAGAGAGAGAGAGAGAGAGAGAGAGAGAGAGAGAGAATAGAATAAATGAGAATGGGAAGGAATATAGTGTAGGGAAGTAAAGCTAGTAATAGTGACTGGGAAAAAGATCAAAGCAACTTCTTTGGTAGACTCATGTTAATGAAGGCAACTCATCCTATAGATAGAGCTATTGGAATCTGAACACAAAAAAGTGCATTTTTTTCTCTTTCACTATTCTTGAGGTTTCTCATCTTTTTGGGAGAGGTGGGGTTTATGTTCACTCTCACAACAAGATTATTGTAATAGTATAAAATAAATAAACCAAAGAAAGAAAGAAAGAAAGCAAAATGAATGAAGAAAAAAGTCAACATTTAAATTACCAATTACATCATAATTAACATTTTAAAAAGTGACATTAATATAAGTCTCTGCAATGAATATATTCTTGCATGATATTTTTGCAGGACCTGGTTGCTTCAGCATTCAGGAATTGAATGGCCTTAAATGAAATTTTAGAAGAACAAGGGAGCTAGGAATGCAGCCAAAAATCCCCTATCTGGCAAAGATGAGCCATATCTTCCAGGGGAAAAGATGGTCATATGAAAAAATGGGAGACTTCCAGCATTGCTTGATGAAAAGACCAGAGCTAAATAGAAAATTTGAAGATCAAACAGGCGGCTTAAGAGACACATGAAAGGATTAAAATAAAGGTAAAGAAAAAACTTATTTCCAATAAGATGAAACTGGATATATCCCTACCTGGGAGAAAGATTCTTTTAACTCTTGAGAAGTGTAAATCTATTAGAGAGAATATACTTATCCAGAAATGATCACTCATGACTTATCTGTGAGACTGTTATCCAATATGATTGATGCAACTGGCTATATCTGTACCTGGGAGAAAGACTCTAAAAACTCTCAAGATTTAAAACTCTATTAGACACAATATACTTAGCCAGAAGTGATGGACACTCATGGCTTTGCTGTGACTCAGATGGAATGATTTAAAAACAATACCTTCTTAAAAAGGGGAACAGTAAGGAGATAGGAGGATGGAGAAGACTAGATGGGGTAAATCTCATTACATTAAGAGGTACAAAAGATCTATTGTAATAGAGTGGAAGAAGGGAGGAGGTGAGAACTACCTGAATTTTCATCTTAGCATACTTGGCTTAAAGTTAACTTATACACACTAAGTTAAGTTAACAAACTTAACTTACCTTTCAAGTATTAAAAGGGGAAATGAGGAGTGGGGAGATGGGGATGGGGAGAAACAGGGGAATAAACAGAAAGAAAGGATGGAAGAAGGGACAAAAAATGGAAAGGGGAAAGAAAGGGGAGGGGGCTTGATATAGGAAGACAAACACACTGAAGATGGCAGTATTGAGTAAATATTATTGTGTATTATGTATAAAGGGAAAAATAAGGGGGAAATACAAACAGAGATACAGATAATATGGGGGGCAATAAAGTTAGTAATTATAACTTGGAATGTGAATCGGATGAAATCTCCCTTAAATCATAAGTGAATAGCAGACTGGATTAAAAACCAGAGTCCTACAATATGTTGCTTACAAGAAACTGATCTGAAGCAGAGAGATACATATAGTGTAAAGGTCAAGGTTGGAACAAAATAGATTTTGCTTCATCTGAAGTGCAAAATGAAGGCATAGCAATCCTTATCTCAGACAAAGCAGCTGCAAAAATAGATAGTCTTAAAAAAGATAAGGAAGGAAAATATATTCTCCTAAAAGCTACCATAGGCAACAAAGTAATTTGAATAGTTAATTTGTATGCATCCAATGATATAGCATCCAAATTATTACAGGGGAAGTTGAAGGAGCTACAGTAAGATATAGACAGCAAAACTCTACTAGTTGGAGACCTCAACCTCCTGCTCTCAGGTTTAGATAAATGTAATTATAAAATAAATAAGAAGGAAGTTAAGAAGGTAAATAGATTGTTAGAGAACCGAGATATGATCGACTTATGTTGGAAATTGAATAGGGATAGAAAGGAATATACTTTTTTTCTACAGTACAAGGAATTACACAAAATTTGACCATGTAGTAGGGCACAAAAACCTAATGATCAGTTGCAGAAAGGCAGAAATAGTGAGTACATCTTTCTCAGATCATGAGACAACAAAAATCATATGCAATATTGGGCCATGGAGATACAGGTGCAAAATTAATTGGAAACTAAATAACCTCATGTTTTTTTTTTATATTTTACTTTTTATTTCAGTTTTTTGCAAGGCAATGGGGTTAAGTGGCTTGCCCAAGGCCACACACCAAGGTAATTATTAAGTGCCTGCAGTTGAATTTGAACTCAGGACTTCCGGACTCCAGGGCCAGTTCTCTATCCACTGTGCCACCTAGCTGCCCTCTAAGTAGCCTCATGTTAAGGAATGAGTGAATCAAGCAGCAAATTATAGAAAGAATTAATTATTTCATCCTAGATAATGGCAATAATGAAATAACACACCAAAACATTTGGGATGCACACAAGTCAGGAGAGATATTATATCTTTAACTGCAGGGGATATATTATACCTTTAACTGCTTACATGAATAAATTAGAGAAAGAGGAATTAAATGAACTAAATATGCAACTAAAAGCATTAAAGAAAGAACAAATTAAAATTCCCCAATTAAATACCAAATTAGAAATTCTAAAAATTAAAGGAGAAATTAATGAAATTGAAAGTAAGATAACTATTGAAATAATAAATAAAACCAAGATATGAAAAATACCAATAATATTGATATACCTCTAGTAAATTTAATTAAAGAAAACGAAAGAAGAAAATCAAATTACTAGTATCAAAAACTGAAAAAGGTGCACTCAACCAACAAAGAGGAAGAAATTAAAGTAATATTTCAGAATCATTTTGCTCATAAATATGCCAATAAATTTGACAATTTAAGTGAAATGGATGAATATGTACTAAAATCTAAGTTGCCCAGGTAAAATGATGAGGAGATTAAATAACTAAACAACCCTATCTCAGAAAAAGAAATTCAACAATCCATCATTGAATGACTAAGGAAAAATATCCAGGGCCAGGTGAATTCACTATTGAATACTTTCAAACATTTAAGGAGGAGCAGCTAGGTGGCATAGTGAATAAAGCACCAGCCTTGGAGTCAGGAGTACCTGGGTTCAAATCCGGTCTCAGACACTTAATAAGTACCTAGCTATGTGGCCTTGGGCAAGACACTTAACCCCATTTCCTTTGCAAAAAAAAAAACCTAAAAAAAACAAAACAAAAAAAACCCAAACATTTAAGGAACAATTGGTTCCAATTCTATATAAGTTCTTTTCAAAAAGAAGAGACAAAAAGTGGAGACAGAACTATGCCTAACTCTTTCTATGATACCAATATAGTACTGATACCTACACCAGGAATGATTAAAACAGAGAAAGAAAATTATAGACCTATCTCCCTGATGAATATAGATGACAAAATCTTAAATAAAATCTTAGCAAAATGATTCCAAGTTATCACTAGGATAATACCCTATTAACAAGTAAGATTTATTCCAAGGATAAACGGTTGGTTCGATGGAAAACTGCTAGTATTATTAATTATATCAATAACAACGCTATCAGAAATCATATGATTATATCATTAGATGCAGAAAAAAAGCTTTTGACAAAATACAGTACCCATTCCTACTAAAAACACTAGAGTATGTAGGAATAAATAGATGCTTCTTTAGCATAATAAGCAGTATCTATCTGGAACAATCAGCAAGAATTATATGCAACAGGGATAGGCTAGATCAGGGGTGAAACAAGGATGCCCATTGTCATCATTACAATTCAATATCATATTAGAAATATTTGCCTCAGTAATAAGAAAAGAAAAATTTGAAGGAATTAGAATTCAGAAAGAAGAGTCAAACCTCTCACTTTTTGCAGGTGACATGATGGTTGGTTTACCTAGAATAACCCCCAAAATCATCTAAAAATCTACTAGAAATTATTAACAACTTTAGCAAAGTCACAGGATATTACATATATCCTCATACATCCTCCAGATTTCTATATATAGCTAACAAGATACAAAAGAAAGAGATAGAAAGAGAAGTTACATTCAAAGTAACCCCAGAGAATATAAAATACCTGGGAGGCTATCTGCCAAGGCAGACTCAAAAAATTTTTGAAAACTGTTACAAAACATTTCTTACACAAATAAAATCAGATTTAAATAACTGGACCAACATCAACTGGTCATGGATAGGTAGAGCTAATATAATAAAACTGACAATTCTACTAAAACTAAATAACTTGTTTAGTGTGCCACCAATCAAAATTCCAAATAATCACTTTAACATGTTAGAAAACATTGGAAGTAAATTTATATGGACAACTGACCGATTGGAAAAGGAGTTGTAAATGGTTAATGAAGAAAACTCGTCCCCCCAAAAAAGAATGGAGTCTACAGATACTAATGACTCCATGAGACAGCAAGAGTCAGTTAAACAAAATAAAAAAATAAAAAACAATAGAAGCAAACATAAAATATATCATCTACAAAATCAATGACCTTGAGAATAGATCAAGGAGGGAAAATCTGAAAATTATAGTACTTGGTGAAAACATTGAAGAGAAAAAAAGCCTGGACTTAATACTACATGATCAAGTGATGGAAAACTGCCCTGATATCATGGAAGGCAAAGTAGTTATTGAAAGAGTATATTGATCCCCACCAGAAAAAGATCCAAAAATGAAAACACCAAGGAATGTTGTGACCAAACTCCAGAACTATCAGATAAAAGAGAAAAACCTACAAGCAGCCAGAAAGACACAATTTAAATATCATGGAGCCACAGTAAGGATCACATAGGACCTGGCTGCATCAACAGTAAGGGATCGAACGGCCTGGAATGGGATACTATGAAGAGCAAGGATGCTTGGAATGCAGCCAAGAATCTACTTTCCCAAAAAGCTGAGCCTTCCCTTCCAGGGAAAAAGATGGACATTTAACAAAATGGAAGAATTCCAAAAATTTCTGATGAAAAGACCAGAGGTAACGTGAAAATTTGGACATCAAACAAGAGGTTCAAGAAACACACGAAAAGGAAAAAAATGGGGGGTGGTAAAAGGAAAAAAAATGCAATCCAGTAAGTTGAAACTGGCTGTATCCTGGCATGGGGGGAATAGATTCTCATAAATCTTGAGAATTGTAACTCTAACAGAGAGAATATACCTAGCCAGAAATGATGGACATTCATGACCTATCCATGAGACTGCTATCTAAAGAGATGTAACTGGCTTTAAACCCACTTGGGAGAAAGACCCTAATAACTCTCAGGAACTTTGACTCTATTTGATAAAATATACTGAATTAGAAGGGACAGACACTCAGAAATTTCTATGACTTAGATAGAATGATATAAAAAACACTACTTCCTTAAAAAGGGCGACAGGAAAGAGACTGGAGGAGGGAGGGTAGTGAATGGGGTAAATCTCATTACACTAAGAGGTACACAAATACGTGTGGTAATAGAGGGGAAGAATGGAGCAGAAGAGAAACACCTGAATCTTCTTCTCATCAGACTTAGCTTAAAGTCAACCTACACATACTCAGTTAATTTAATAAATATCTAACCTTTCAAGTATTAAAAGGGAAAAAGGGGAGGGGGACAGAGAAAGGGAAGGGGAGTGGGGGGAAAAGGGGAAATAACAAAAGGAAGGGAAGGAAAAGGGGAAAAGGGAAAGGGGAAAGAAAGGGGCAGGTGTGATATAGGAGGGCAAACACACTGAAGGGGGTGGTATTCAGAAACAAAATACTGGGGAATATGGATAAAGGGGGGAGAAAGGGGGGAGAAAGGGGGAAAAATACAAATGGAGGGACGATAGCATGGAGGTCAATAAAGAATTAGTAATCATAACCTTGAATGTGAATGGGATGAACTCTCTCTTAAAACATAAGTGAATAGCAGAGTGGATTAAAAACCAGAATCCTAAAATTTGCTGCTTATACGAAACTCATTTGAAGCAGAGAGATACATATAGAATAAAGGTCAAAGGTTGGAGCAAAATATATTTTGCTTCAGCTGAAGTAAAAAAAAAGCAGGGGTAGCAATCCTTATCTCAGACAGCAAAAGTAGATAGTGTTAAAATAGATAAGGAAGGAATCTTTATCCTCCTAAAAGGTACCATAGACCATAAAGTCATTTTAATATTGAATATATATGCACCCAGTGGCACAGGACACAAATACTTAAAGGAGAAGCTGAAACAACTACAGGAAGACATAGACAGCAAAACTGAACTAGTGGGAGACCTCAACCTCCCACTATCAGATCTAGATAAACTGAATCATAAAATAAACAAGAAAGAAGTTAAGGAGGTAAATAGATTGTTAGAAATATTACATATGGTAGACTTATGGAGGAAACTGAATGGGGATAGAAAGGAATATACCTTTTTCTCTGCAGTACATGGAACTTATACAAACATTGACCATGTACTAGTACATAAAACCCAATGATCAACTGCAGAAAGGCAGAAATACTGAATACATCTTTTTCAGATCACAATGAAATAAGTCATATGCAATACTGGGCCAAGGAGATAGACCCAGAACAAATTGGAAACTGAATAACCTCATTTTAAAAAATGAGTGGACCAAAAAATAAATTTATAGAAAGAATTAACCATTTTTTTCCTAGATAATGATAATAATGAAACAACATACCAAAATCTGTGGGATTCATTCAAACTAACTCTCAGGAGATATATTATAGTTCTAAATGCTTACATGTATAAATTGGAGAAAGAGGAAATAAATGAACTAACCATGCAACTAAAAAAATTAGAGAAAGAACAAATCAAAAATACCCAATTAAATACTAAATTAGAAATTCTAAAAATTAAAGGAGAAATTAATAAAATTGAAGGCAAAAAACTATTGAATTAATAAATAAAACCAAAAGTTGGTATTATGAAAAAACCAATAAAATTGGTAAACCTTTGGTCAATTTGATCTAAAAAACTAAAGAAGACAACCAAATTGCTAGTATCATGAGTGAAAAAGGTGAACTCACCTCAAATGAAGAGGAAATTAAAGTAATAATTCAAAATTATTTTGCCCAACACTATGCCAATAAATTTGATAATCTAAGTGAAATAGATGTATATTTACAAAAATATAAGTTGCCCAGGTTAAATGAAGAAGAGATTAAATATCTAAACAACCCTATCTCTTAAAAAGAAATTCAACAAGCCACTGTTGAACTCCCTAAAAAAAAAATCTCCAGGGCCTGATGGATTCACAAGTGAATTCATCCAAACATTTAAGGAACTATTGGTTCCAATTCTATATAAACTTTTTGGAAAAATAGGGAAAGATAGAACTCTGCCTAATTCTTTCTATGAAACCAATATGGTGCTGTTACCTAAAATAGGAAGAATTAAAACAGAGAAAGAAAATTATAGACCTATTTCCCTGATGAATATAGATGCAAAAATCCTAAATAAAATCTTAGCAAAATGATTACAACAAGTCATCACTAGAATAATACATTATGCTCAAGTAGGATTTATTCCAGGAATGCAGGGTTGGTTCAATATTAGGAAAACTGTTAGTATACTCAATTATATCAACAACAAACCTATCAGAAATCATATGATCATATCAATAGATGCTGAAAAAGCTTTTGACAAAATACAGCATCCATACGTATTAAAAACACTAGAAAATGTAGGAATAAATGGACTGCTCCTTAAAATAATTAGCAGTATCGATCTGAAACCTTCATCAAGCATTACATTCAATGGGGAGTGGCTAGAGGCATTCCCAATAAGATCAGGGGTGAAACAAGGGTGCCCATTATCACCATTACTATTCAATATTGTATTAAAAATGTTAGCATCGGCAATTAGAGAAGAAAAAGAAATTGAAGGAATTAGAATTGGGAAGGAAGAGACAAAACTCTCACTATTCACAGATGACATGATGGTCTACCTAGAGAATCCCAAGAAATCAACCAAGAAACTACTGGAAACAATTAGCAATTTTAGCAAAGTTGCAGGTTATAAAATAAACCCTCATAAATCCTCAACGTTTCTATATATGTCTAGCAAGACAAAGCAAGAAGAGCTAGAAAGAGAAATCCCATTCAAAGTAACCTCAGACAATATAAAATACTTGGGAGTCTATTTGCCAAGACACACTCAGAATCTTTTTGAAAACATTTGTAAAACACTTCTCAAACAAATTAAATCAGATTTAAATAACTGGGCAAATATCAACTGCTCATGGATAGGTAGAGCTAATATAATAAAAATGACAATTCTACCAAAACTAAATTATCTGTTTAGTGCCCTACCAATAAAAATTCCAAAATATTACTTTAATGAGTTAGAAAAAATTGTAAGTAAATTCATATGGAGAAATAAAAAGTCAAGAATTGCCAGGAGCATAAGGGAAAAAAAGTGTAAAAGAAGGTGGTTTAGCCCTACCTGATCTAAAATTATATTGTAAAGCATCAGTCATCAAAACTGTTTGGTATTGGCTAAGAAATACAGTGGTGGACCAGTGGAATAGAGTAGGTATAAAAACAGGAGATGATTACAGTAATCTGCTGTTTGATAAACCCAGAGTCCAGCCATTGGGATAAAAACTTCCTCTTTGATAAAAACTGCTGGTATAATTGGAAGTTATATGGAAGAAACTTAGATTAGACCAACACCTCAAACCCTTTACCAAGATAAGATCCAAATGGTTACAGGACTTAGACATAAAAAACAATACTATAAGCAAATTAGAAGATCAAGGACGAGTTTACCTGTCAGATCTATGGAAAGGGGAGCAGTTTATGACTAAGGAACACCAATTAGATAATTTCGATTACAGTAAAGTAAAATGCTTTTGCACAGATAAAACCAATGTAACCAAGATCGAAAGAAATGTAGTAAATTTGGAACCAATCCTTACAACTAATGATTCTAACAAAGGACTCATTTCGAAAATATATAGAGAATTGAGTCATATTTTTACAACAAAAAGCCATTCCCCAATTGATAAATGGTCAAAGGATATGTAAAGGCAATTTACAGATGAGGAGATCAAAGCAATCTATAGACATAAGAAAAAATGGTCTAAATCATTGATTATTAGAGAAATGGAAATTAAGGTTTTTCTGAGGTACCACCTCACACCTCTCCAGTTGGCTAATATGACCAGGAAGGATAATGATCATTGTTGGAAGTGATGAGGGAAATATGGGTCACTATTACACTGTTGGTGGAGCTGTGAACTCATCCAACACTTCTGGAGAGCTGTTTGGAACTATGCCCAAAAGGCAAAAAAAATTTGTATACCCTTTGACCCAGCAATACCACTACTGTGTCTATACCCTGAAGAGTTGATGAAAAAGGATAGAAACATTACTTGTAGAAAAATATTTATAGCAGTCCTGTTTGTGGTGGCAAAGAATTGGAAATCAAGTAAATGTCCTTCAATTGGGGAATGGCTTAGCAAACTGGTATATGTATGTCATGGAAAACTATTGGTCTATTAGAAACCAGAAGGGATGGGATTTCAAGGAAGCCTGGAGCGATTTGCATGAACAGATGCTGAGTGAGATTATCAGAACCAGAAAAAACACTACACTCTAACAGCAACATGGGAGTGAAGTTCAACCTTGAAGGACTCACTCATTCCAACAGTGCAACAATTGGGAACAATTTGGGGCTGTCTACAAAGGAGAGTGCCATCTGTATCCAGATAATGAGCTGTGGAGTTTGAACAAAGTTCAAGCACTCTTCCCTTTAATTTAGAATAAAACAGATATCTTTTTGTCTGATCTTGTTACCTCTTAGATTTCTCTTCTCTTCTTTAAGGATATGATTTCTCTCTCATCACACCCAATTTGGATCAAGGTACAACATGGAAACAAAGTAAAGACTGACAGATTGTTTTCCCTGGGGAGGTGGGGGGAGGGAAGTAAGATTGGGGGAAAATTGTAAAACTCAAATAATATCTTTAATAAAAATTAAATAAAAAATTTATATGGAGAATAAAGTCAAGAATTTCAAGACATTCAATGAAAAAAGTGCAAAAGATTGTGACTTAACCTTTCTATATCTTCAATTATATTGTAAATTATCAGCAGTCAAAACTGTCTGGTATTGACTAAGAAACAGAGCAGTAGATCTGTAGAATATACTAGGTGCAATTGCAAGAAATGATTATAGTAATCTGCAGTTTAATAAATCCAATGAGTCCAACTATTGGAATAAAAACTCTCTCTTAAATAAAAACTGCTGGAAAAATTGGAAATTAAAATGGAAGAAACTTAGACCAACACCTCACACACTATACCAAGATAAGATCAAAATGGGTACAGAATTTATACATAAAAAACAATTATAAGCAAACTTGAAAATCAAGGAGTAGTTTACCTGTCAGATCTATGGAAATGGAAGCAGCTTATGACCCAGGAAGAGATGGAGAACATCACTATAAACAAACTAGATGATTTTGATTGCATTAAATTAAAAAGCTTTTTGCATAGATAAAGTCACTATAGCCAGGATCAAAAGAAACAGTGAACTGGGAAACAATTTTTACAAGTAGTATTTCTGACAAAGAACTCAATTTGTTTTTAGAATTCCTGCAAGGCAAATGGCATTAACTGGCTTGCCCAAGGCCACACAGCTAGGTAATTATTAAGTGTCTGAGGCTGATTTGAATTCAGGTACTCCTGATTCCTGGTCCTGTGCTCTATCCACTGCACCACCTAACTGACCCTCAATTTTTTAATTAAAAATTTTATTTATTTTGAGTTTCACAGTTTTTACCCCTATCTTACTTTCCACTCTCCCAACCCCCAAAGAAGGTAATTTCCTGTCTTTACATTGTTTTCATGGTATACATTGATCCAAATTGAATGTGATGAGAGAGAAATCATATCCTTAAGCAAGAAACATAAAGTATAAGAGATAGCAAATTTAGAAAATGAGATATTAGTTTTTTCTAAATTAAAGTTAATAGTTCTTGTTTTTTGTTCAAACTCCACAGTTATTCCTCTGGATAGAGATGATATTCTTCATTGCAGAGAGAACCAAATTGCCCCTGATTGTTGCATTGATGGAACGAGCGAGTCCATCAAGCTTGATCATTGCTGCCATGTTGCTGTAAGGATGCACATTGTTTTTCTGGTTTTCGTCATCTCATTCAGCATCAGTTCATGATGCAAATCCCTCCAGGCTTCTCTGAATTCCTATATTCCTATCCCTCCTGGTTCATAATAGAACAATAGTGTCTCATGACTATCTATCTATCTGTATATATATATATATATATATATATATATATATATATATATATATATATATACATATCATAGTTTGCTAAGCCATTCCCCAATTGAAGGACATTTCCTTGATTTCTGATATTTTTGCCAACACAAATAGGGCTGCTATGAATATTTTTGTACAAATGATGTTTTACACTTTTTTATCATGTCTTCAGGGTATAGACCCATGTTTCTAGAGAAATAATTATGGAGTTTGAACAAAGACCAAAGACTATTACCTTCAATTTAGGGGGAATAACCCAGTTATCTCTTAATGTAGTTTTGATAGATCTTATACTTCATTTTTCTTCATTAAGAATGTGATTTCTCGATGGAGGAGCCAAGATGGTGGCATGAAGGCAGAATTCCCTGACAACTCCGACCCCCAAACCCCACAAAAACAAATGAAGGCTCTAGCCAAAATTTAGAGGGGCAGAACCCACAGAAAGACTGAGTGATACATTTTCTCAGTCCAAGATAACTTAGAACTTCCACCAGAAAGATGTGTTTCACCAGGACCAGGGACTGGAAAAAAAGCCAGGGCACAGCCCAGCCCAGTGCTGCCCAGACATCACTGGCAACAGCCAGAAACGGTGGGGAGAGAATTCAGCTGCATCTGGAGGATGGAATGAGGAGCACCGGCTGCAGAATCTTCAGTGAGAATTGGGAGAAAGCAGCCTGCACCCCCCAGAGACAGTAAGGGAAGTCTGCAGAGATTTCTCTGGTAGGAGTAGGACTCTGCCATTTGCCTAAACTCAGACTGAGGTTGCAGTTTGGACTTCCATACTGATAGCTGGATCTGCCTTATAGCCTCAGGGCAGAGGGAAGTACAGCATCATCTACATGTCAAAGCACAGGCTAGAGAGCTTAAGACCTTGGAGGATAAAGGTCCCAGTCAGGTGTCCCCCCCCCCCAAAAAAAAAAAAAACAACCCCAAAGCCTTGGATGTTCTGTAAATTAGCCTTGGACTGAGGAAATGAGTAAAAACAGAAAAAGAAGGATCTGACCATAGAGAAATCACTTCAGTACCATGGAAGATTGAAACACATACTCAGATGATGACAAAATTGAAGCTTCTCTATCCAAAACCTCCAAAAGAAATAGAAAATGGGGGGCAGCTAGGTGGCAGTGGATAAAGCACTGGCCCTGGAGTCAGGAGTACCTAGGTTCAAATCCGGTCTCAGACACCTAATAATTACCTAGCTGTATGGCCTTGGGCAAGCCACTTAACCTCATTGCCTTGCAAAAACCTAAAAAAAAAAAATAAAATTAAAAAATGGGCTCAGAATGTGGATGATCTCAAAAAAGACTTTGAAAAGCAATTAAGGGAGGTGGAGGAAAATTTGGGAGGAGAAATGAAAGTGATGCAGAAAAAATCATGAAAACCAAATCAAAAGCTTGGTGAAAGAGATATAAAAAAATATTGAAGAAAATAATAATGTTAAAAATCAGTATAGGCTTAATGGAAAAAGCAAAACAAAAGGCAAATGAGGAGAAGAATGCCTTAGAAAGCAGAATTGGCCAGCTGGAAAAGGAGATAAAAAAGCTCTCTGAAGAAAATAACTCCTGCTAGCTGTGTGGCCTTGGGCAAGCCACTTAACCCCATTTACCTTGCCAAAAAAAAAAAAAGAAAAAAGAAAAAAAGAAAGTAACTCCTTCAAATGCAAAATGGAACTAAAGGAAGCTGATGACTTTGCAAGAAAGCAGGAAGAAATAAAACTCTTCAACAAAAGCCAAAAATTAGAAGAAAATGTGAAATATCTCATTGGAAAAACAACTGACTTTGAAAACAGATCCAGAAGAAATAATTTGAAAATTATTGGACTAACTGAAAGCCATGACCAGGAGAAGAGCCTAGACTTCATTTTTCAAGAAATAATACAGGAAAATTGCCCTGAGATCCTAGAAGCAGAGGGCAAAATAGAAATCAAGAGAATTCACCAGTCACCCCCTGAAAGGGATCCCAAAGGAAAAAAAAACTTCCAGGAATATTATAACCAAATTCCAAAACTCCCAAATCAAAGACAAAATTCTAAAAGCTGCCAGAAACAGACAATTCAACTACTGAGGCTCCATAGTCAGTATTACACAGGATTTGGCAGCATCTATATTATGGCCTTGTAGGGATTGGAATATGATATTCCAGAAGGCAAAAGATCTTGCTTTGCAACTGAGAATCAACTACCCAGCAAAAATGAACATCCTCTTTCAGGGGAAAAGATGGATTTTCAGTGAAACAGGGGACTTTCAAACTTTCCTAATGAGACAACCAGAGCTGAGCAGAAAGTTTGATCTCCAAGTACAGGACACTAGTGAACCATAGAGGGAGTGGAAGAGAGTAACTATGAAGAACTTGATGATGTTGAACTGCTTGTATTCCTGCACAGGAAGAAGATATGGATAACTCATATGAATTTTCTCATTTATAAGAACTGTTGTAAGGAGCATATATAGACAGGACATAGGAAGGAGCGGAATATAATGGTATGATGTGGTAAAGGGATGGAGTCAATGGATGATGGGGGAAAGTACTGGGAGGAAGGAAAAGCTGAGAGATTTCACATAAAAGTCAAAAAAAAGCTTTTTCAGTGGAGGGGAGGTGGGGGAGGAAAGGGGGAATTAGCGAGCCTTCATTCTCATCAGAAATGGCTCAGGGAGGAAATGACATGCACACTTAATAGGGTGAAGAAATCTGTCTTGCCCTGGAGAAGGATGGGAGGAAAGGGATAGGATGAAGGGGAATGGGGGAATAGGTGATAGAAGAGATGGAAAATTGAGGGAGAGGGTACTCAAATGCAACAAACTTTTGCACAGGGCCAGGATGAAAGGAGAGAGAGAGATAGAGAATAGAATAAATGAGAGTGGGGAGAAATAGAGTGGAGGTTCAGCTAGTTATAGCAACTGTGGGAAAAATATTGAAGCGACTTCTCTGGTGGACTTATGATAGGGAAAGCAACTCACCTGAGAGACAGAGCCATTGAAATCTGAACACAGACTAAAGGACATTTTTTTTCTTTTCTCTCCCTCTCTCTATTCTTGACACTTCCCATCTTCTTGTGGGGGGGGGAGGAGGTTTATGTTTATTCTTATGTTTACTCTTATAACATTCAATTTACATCAATGTATGGCATAGAAACAATGTAGAGACTGTCAGACAGCCTGGGGGGGAGGGGAAAAATGTACAATACAGAGCCTTGCAAAAAATGATGGGTACATATCACTATTGTATACAATTGGAAAACAAATAAAATGTTTCAAAAATTCAAAAAAAAATGTGATTTCTCTCTCAGCACATTAAACTTAGATCATTGTATACCATGGGAACAACATAAAGACTAACAGACTGCCCTCTATGTGGGGTGTGGGTAGGGAAGGAAGAATAGGGGAAAATTATGAAGTTCAAAATAAATAAAATCTTTCTTAAAAAAATACAAATACAATTAGAGATTTCATACAACACTATAGAAAGGGACCATTGGTACAAAATGGCTAATTATTAGCAACAAATGCCTACCATTTTTTAAAAATTTTTATTAAAGACATTATTTGAATTTTACAATTTTCCCCCAATCTTGCTTCCCTCCCCCACCCCCACCCCACAGTTAGCACTCTGTCAGTCTTTACTTTGTTTCCATGTTGTACCTTGATCCAAATTGGGTGTGATGAGAGAGAAATCATATCCTTAAAGAGAACAGAATTCTCAGAGGTAACCAGATCAAACAATAAGACATTTGGGTTTTTTTTTTCCAAATTAAAGGGAATATTCCTTGTACTTTGTTCAAACTCCAAAGCTCCTTATCTGGATACAGATGGTACTCTCCTTTGCAGACAGCCAAAAATTGTTCCCAATTGTAGCACTGATGGCATGAGCAAGTCCTTCAAGGTTGAACATCACTCCCATGTTCCTGTTAAGTTGTACAGTGTTTTTCTGGTTCTGGTCATCCCACTCAACATCAGTTCATGCAAATCCCTCCAGGTTTCCCTGAAATCCTGTCCCTCCTGGTTTCTAATAGAACAATAGTGTTCCATGACATACATATACCACAGTTTGCTAAACCATTCCTCAATTGAAGGACATTTACTGGATTTCCAATTCTTTGCCACCACAAACAGGGCTGCTATAAATATTTTTGTACAAGTAATATTTTTACCCTTATTCCTCATCTCTTCAGGGTATAGACCCAGTAGTAGTATTTCTGGGTCAAAGGGTATGCACATTTTTTTGCCCTTTGGGCATAGTTCCAAATAGCTCTCCAGAAGGGTTGGATAAGTTCATAGCTCCACCAACAATGTAATAGTGTCCCAGATTTCCCACATCCCTTCCAACAATGATCATTATCCTTCTTGGTCATACTGGCCAACCTGAGAGGTGTGAGGTGGTACCTCAGCAAAGCTTTAATTTGCATTTCTCTAATAATTAATGATTTAGAGCATTTTTTCTTATGGCTATGGATTGCTTTGATCTCCTCATCTGTAAATTGCCTTTGCATATCCTTTGACCATTTGTCAATTGGGGAATGGCTTCTCTGTATATTTTAGAAATGTGTCCTTTGTCAGAATCATTAGTTGTAAATATTGTTTCCCAATTTACTACTTTTCTTTTGATCTTGATTACATTGGTTTTATCTGTGCAAAAGCTTTTTAATTTAATGTAATCGAAATCATCTAATTGGTTTTTAGTGATGTTTTCCAACACTTCCTTAGTCATAAACTGTTCCCCTTTCCAAACATCTGACAGGTAGACTAGTCCTTGATCTTCTAATTTGTTTATAGCATTGTTATTTATGTCTATATCCAGTAACCATTTGGATGTTATCTTGGTAAAGGGTTTGAGGTGTTGGTCTAATCTAAGTTTTTTCCATACTAATTTCCAATTATCCCAGCAGTTTTTATCAAAGAGGTAGTTTTTATCCTGGTCGCCTGACTCTTTGGGTTTATCAAACAGCAGATTACTATAATCCTCTCCTGCTTTTACATCTAGTCTATTCCACTGGTCCACCACTCTATTTCTTAGCCAATACCAAACAGTTTTGATGACTGATGCTTTATAATATAATTTTAGATCGGGTAGTGCTAAGCCACCTTCGTTTGAATTTTTTTTTTCATTAAGCTCCTGGCAATTCTTGACTTTTTATTTCTCCATATGAATTTACTTACAATTTTTTCTAACTCACTAAAGTAATTTTTTGGAATTTTGATTGGTAGGGCAGTAAACAGATAGTTTAGTTTTGGTAGAATTGTCATTTTATTATATAACCTCAACGTATCCATGAGCAGTTGATATTTGCCCAGTTATATAAATCTGATTTAATTTGTGTGAGATGTGTTTTTTAATTGTTTTCAAAAAGATTCTGAGTGTGTCTTGGCAAATAGACTCCCAAGTATTTTATATTGTCTTAGGTTACGGTGAATGGGATTTCTCTTTCTAGCTCTTCCTGCTGTTTCTTGCTAGACATATATAGGAAAGTTGAGGATTTATGGGGGTTTATTTTATAACCTGCAACTTTGCTAAAAATGCTAATTGTTTCCAGTAGTTTTTTAGATGATTTCTTGGGATTCTCTAGGTAGATCATCATGTCATCTGTGAATAGTGAGAGTTTTGTCTCTTCCTTCCCAATTCTAATTCCTTCAATTTCTTTTTCTTCTCTAATTTCTAATGCTTACATTTCTAATACAATATTCAATAGTAGTGGTGATAATGGGCACGCTTGTTTAACCTCTGATCTCATTGGGAATGCCTCTAGCCTCTCCCCATTGAGTATAATCCTTGTTGATGGTTTCAGATAGATACTGCTAATTATTTTAAGGAACAGTCCATTTGTTCCTACACTCTCTAGTGTTTTTAATAGGAATGGATGCTGTATTTTGTCAAAAACTTTTTCAGCATCTATGGATATGATTATATGGTTTCTGATAGGTTTGTTGTTGATATAATTGAGTATACTAACAGTTTTTCTAATATTGAACCAACCCTGCATTCCTGGAATAAATCCTACTTGATCATAATGTATTATCCTAGTGATGACTTGTTGTAGTCATTTTGCTAAGATTTTATTTAGTATTTTCCCATCTATATTCATCAGGGAAATAGGTCTATAATTTTCTTTCTCTGTTTTAACTCTTCCTGGTTTAGGTAACAGTACCATATTGGTTTCATAGAAAGAGTTAGGCAGAGTTCTATCTTTCCCTATTTTTCCAAAGAGTTTATATAGGATTGGAACCAATTGTTCCTTAAATGTTTGGTAGATTTCACTTGTGAATCCATCAGCCCCTGGAGCTTTTTTTTTTTTTTTTACGGAATTCAATAATGGCTTCTTGAATTTCTTTTTCTGAGATAGGGTTGTTCAGGTATTTAATCTCTTCTTCATTTAACCTGGGTAACATATTTTTGTAAATATTCATCCATTTCACTTAGATTATCAAATTTATTGGCATAAAGTTGGGCAAAAATATTTTGAATTATTACTTTAATTTCCTCATTGGTGATGAGTTCAACCTTTTCATTTATAATACTAGCAATTAGGTTTTCTTCTTTTTTTAATCCAATTGACAGCTTTATCAATTTTATTGGTTTTTTCATAATATCAACTTTTGGTATTCAATAGTTTTTTTGCTTTCAATTTTATTAATATCTCCTTTAATTTTTAAAATTTCTAATTTGGTATTTGATTGGGGATTTTTGCTTTGTTCTTTCTCTATTTTTTTTAGTTGAATGTTTAGTTCATTGATTTCCTCTTTCCCCAATTTATTCATATAAGCATTTAGAGCTATAATATATCCCCTGAGAGTTGCTTTGAATGAATCCCATAGGTTTTGGTACGTTGTTTCATTATTATAATTATCTAGGATAAAATGGTTAATTCTTTCTATAATTTGTTTTTTAGTCCACTCAATTTTTAAGATGAGGTTATTCAGTTTCCAATTTGCTCTGGGTCTATATCTCCTTGGCCCAGTATTGCATATGACTTTTATTGCATTGTGATCTGCGAAAGATGTATTCACTATTTCTGCCTTTCTGCAGTTGATCATTAGGTTTTTATGTCCTAGTACATGGTCAATTTTTGTATAAGATCTATGTACTGCAGAGAAAAAGGAATATTCCTTTCCATCCCCATTCAGTTTCCTCCATAAGTCTACCATATCTAATTTTGCTAACAATCTATTTACCTCCCTAATTTCTTTCTTGTTTGTTTTATGATTTGATTTATCTAGATCTGATAGCAGGAGGTTGAGGTCTCCTACTAGAAGAGTTTTGCTGTCTATGTCTTCCTGTAATTCTTTCAGCTTCTCCTCTAAGAATTTGGGTGCTGTCCCACTGGGTGCATATATATTCACTATTGAAATTACTTTATTGTCTATGGTACCTTTTAGGAGGATAAAGTTTCCTTCCTTATCTCTTTTAATGCTATCTATTTTTCCTGCTGCTTTGTCTGAGATAAGGATTGGTACCCCTGCTTTTTTTACTTCAGCTGAAGCAAAATATATTCTGCTCCAACCTTTTACCTTTACTCCATA
This sequence comes from Macrotis lagotis, assembly GCF_037893015.1. Classification (NCBI taxonomy): domain Eukaryota; kingdom Metazoa; phylum Chordata; class Mammalia; order Peramelemorphia; family Peramelidae; genus Macrotis; species Macrotis lagotis. The sequence goes on from NC_133658.1 coordinate 134,782,047, forward strand.
TGTATCTCTCTGCTTCAAATGAGTTTCTTGTAAGTAGCATATTGTAGGATTCTGGTTTTCAATCCACTCTGCTATTCACTTATGTTTTAAGGGAGAGTTCATCCCATTCACATTCAAGGTTATGATTAATAATTTTTTATTGCCCTCTGTGCTATCTTTCCTCTGTTTGTATTTTTCCCCATTTCCCCCTTTTATCCATATTCCCCATTATTTTGTTTTTGATTACCACCCCCTTCAGTGTGTTTGCCCTCCTATATCACACTCTCCCCTTTCTTTCCCCTTTACCTGTTCCCTTCCCTTTCTTTTGTTATTTCCCCTTATTTCCTCCAGTCCCCTTCCCTTTCTCCACCCCTCTCCCCTTTTCCCCCCTTTAATTCTTGAAAGGTTAGATCTTTTATAAGTTAACTAAGTATGTGTAGGTTGACTTTAAGCCAAGTCTGATGAGTAGAAGATTTAGGTGTTTCTCCTCTACTCTCTTCTTCCCCTCTATTACCATAGGGTTTTTGTACCTCTTAGTGTAATGACATTTATCCCATTCAATCCCCTCCTTCCTCCCGTCTCTTTTTGTCCCCCTTTTTAGGGAGGTAGTGTATTTTTTTAGATCATTCTATCTAAGTCATAGAAAATTCTGTGTGTCTGTCCCTTCTAGTTCAGTATATTCTGTTGAATAGAGTCAAAATTCCTGAGAGTTATTAGAGTCTTTCTCCCCAGTGGAGGTAAAGCCAGTTACATCCCATTAGATATCAGTCTCATGGATAGGTCATGGATGTCCATCATTTCTGGCTAGGTATATTCTCTCTGTTAGAGTTACATTTCTCAGGATTTATGAGAGTCTCTTCCCAACCCCCATGTGTGGTATAGCCAGTTTCAACTTACTGGATTGCATTTTTTTCCCTTTATGCCCCCCCCCCTTTTTTTACCTTTTCATGTGTCTCTTGAACCTCCTGTTTGATATCCAAATTTTATGTTTAGCTCTGGTCTTTTCATCAGAAATTTTTGAAATTCTTCCATTTCATTAAATGTCCATCTTTTTCCCTGTAAGAGAAGGCTCAGCTTTGCAGGAATGTAGATTCTTGGCTGCATTCCAAGCTCCCATGCTCTTCGAAATATCTCATTCCAGGCCCTTCAATCCCTTAAAGTTGATGTAGCCAGGTCCTGCGTGATCCTTACTGTGGCTCCTTGATATTTAAATTGTTTCTTTCTGGCTTCTTGCAGGATTTTCTCTTTTATCTGATAGTTCTGGAGTTTGGCCACAACATTCCTTGGTGTTTTCATTTTAGGATCTTTTTCTGGTGGGGATTGATGTACTCTTTCAATAACTACTTTGCCCTCTGATTTGATGATGTCAGGGCAGTTTTCCATCACTAGATCTTATAATATTAAGTCCAGGCTTTTTTTTTCTCTTCAATGTTTTCAGGAAGTCCTATAATTTTCAGGTTGCCCCTCTATTCTTTAGGTCAGTGGTTTTGTTGATGAGCTATTTCACATTTGCTTCTACTTTTTCTATTTTTTGATTTTGTTTAACTGACTCTTGCTGTCTTGTGGAGTCATTAGTTTCTGTAGACTCCATTATTTTTTTTTTGGGGGGGGAGGAGTTTTCTTCATTAACTTTTTCCAATTGGTCAATTCTACTTTTGAAAGAGCTTTCCATTTGACCAATTGAGGTTTTCAGAGAATTAATTTCTTTTTGCTTTTGCTCATTTGAGGATCTGAGAGAATTATTCTCATTTTGTAATTGTCCAATTCTACTTTCTAAGGTTTTGTTTTCTTGTTGCAAGGTATTAATTGTCTCCCCCCAATTTTCCAGTTGATTTTTAAACTCCTTCCTTATTTCTTCAAGGAAGTCTTTAAGTGCTGGAGACCTGATTGTATTCTCCTCAGATTTTCCAGGTCTCTCTGGGTTGGGGTCTTTCCCTTCCAGGAATTTTTCTATGGATCCACCTTTCTGCTGACCCTTCTTCATTATGCTAAGACCTTGAGTTGGGTAGGGCTGGTTCACCTGGGCTTAGCATCTCTAAAGGCTTTACTGAGTGCAGTTTCTCTGGCTGGCCCATAGGAGGTGCTGGTTGCTTTCTCTGGAGTGTCTGTGACCTTGGTTGGGAGGCCTTCTCCCTTTGTTTGAGGGAGGCAATTGGAGCTGTTGACTTCTTTTGCCTTCAATCAATGGTGGGCTTTACCCTGGCCTAGGGTCATTCCTCAGCTGGGTTGGTTCTTTTGCTTACACACCTGGGCCTGAGGCAGAAGTAATTTGCATTTGTTTGAGAAGAGGCCTCAATGCAATGGAGGCCTGGGCTCAGAGTTTCTCAGACCTGAGGAGCCCAGGGATGGGGTCCACAGCTCTCCTGCACCAGACCTCTCCCAGCAGCCCCTTCCCCAAGCTCCAGGGGGACAGCACCAACACCAGCACCTCTGCTTCCCCATGGACCCAAGCCCCCTTCATCCAGCCCCACCACTGATCCAGCAGGTCTGGCTCTTGGGCCCTCAGACTCCTGGTTCCAATTCAGCTGTTGATCTGGCTGATCCCGGGCTGATCTTCCCTAGGAGCTCAGACTCACTTGCTGGTACTCAGCCAAGGCTGCTGTGGGAGACAAATCCTGAGCTAGATTTTCCTCTCCTGGCTTTTCTTTCTGGGTTTCCTGGTTTGGATTTCTTTTAAGAGGTTTGTTTCATGTGATAGATGGGCAAGAGATCAGGAGACTTTGGAACTGTGCTTGTCTTCTCTCCGCCATCTTGGCCGGAAGTCCAAAGGCCTACCATTTTAAGAGAGCTATTGGAGATCTAGACATAATCATTGAGAAATTATACCAAAATCTAGCTGGAATCATTTGTTTAAAAAAATCATCCCAGAAATATTATATTGCACAAATAAAGGCAACAAAAATGAAGTAAGTAGAACACAGACAAATGTATACCCTAAATTATAGGTAGCTTTAACTATCCAGTGAAATCAAAAGTCTAAAATTTGAGGTGATTTGAGTTTTCAAAGCAATGCAAAGAAAAACATAAACAAGAAAAACAACTAAACTTTAATAAAGAAGAATCAGAAGCAAATAAATAAGATGAGAGCTAGACAACACCCCTCATACCTCACCAAGTGGTATGTAGTAAATGTATTGTCTACTATATTAGGGATTTTTAAACTTCTTTTCATTTTTATACAATCTTATCAATTAAAACAAAAAATGCATACTTTTAATATGTTTGCATTTACCTTAAACTAGTTTTATTTATATATTTTCTATACCAATAATTATATAAAAACAGTAGTTCCCCAAATTGAATTTTAAATGCATGTTATAAAGAGGAAATTATATTTATCCTAGATTCTATCTTGACTGGAAAGTGATCTGCACAAAGATACTCTTTAAAAAAGTCACTTTAACCAGTGGCATATTTGATGGAGGGAAGAAGGGAAAGACTTGAGATAAGGAGGCCAATTAGAAAGCACTTGAAATACCTAAAGGGCAGATATAGAGATTCCAAATTAGGATTATAGTTTTGTAATAAATATAAGGGGAAAGACCCAAGAGAAACTTAAAAAGGACAAATGACAAAATTTGCAATAGAACCCATATTTCACTGTGAAGGAAAGAAAAGTGTCTAGGGAGCTAGAAAAAAATAGTAATACAATTCATCTGGAGCAACAAAAGATAAAGAATAGCAAGGGAACTGAGAGAAAATAAAATTAAAAGAAGATGCCTTATCTCTACCAGTTCTAAAACTTTACTATAAAGCAGCAGAAATCAAAAATTTCTGGTATTGGTTAATAAATACAGTAATGGATCAGTGGATTAGTAAAGGTTCAAAAGAAATTGAAGTAAGTGACTACAGCAATCTACTATTTGTCAAACCCAAAAACATCAGCTTCTGGGATAAGGACTCACTGTTTGACTAAAATTTTTGGGAAAACGGGAAAATAGAATGGCAAAAACTTGGCATAGAACCACCCTATAGCAAAATAAGATCAAAATGGCTACAGGATTTCGACATAAAGGAAGACACCATAGGAAAGTTATTAGACAAAGAAATACTCTATCAGGCCTGTGTAAAGGGGATAAATTTATGACCAAACAAGAATTATTGTATATTATAAAATGCAAAATGAATGATTTTGACTATATTGTATTAAAAAGGTTTTGCAATTAAAAAATCAATATCACCATAATTAGAAGGAAAACAGAAAGCTGGGAAATAATCTTCACAATTAGGAGTTATGATAAATGTCTCAATTCTAAAATATATACAAAATTGCATCAAATTCATAAAGTTACAAGTCATTGCCCAATTGATAAATGGTCAATGGATATTAATAGACAATTTTCAAATGAAGAAATTAAAGTTTTATAAATAATAATATGAAAACATGTTCCAAATATTTATTGATTAGTGAAATGCAAATTAAAACAAATATGAAGTATGACCTCACACCTATCAAATTGGCCAAGATGAGAAAAAAGAAAAATACTCTATATTGGAGAAGTTATGGGAGGATTGGGACATTGATGCATTGCTGTTTGAGTTGTGAACAAACAGCAAAACTTTGGAGAGAAATATGGAACTATTCCCAAAGAGAAATAAAACTATTCATCCCCTTTGACCCAGTAATTCCCATTCTGAGTCTATATCCAGAAGAAATGATAAAAATTTGGGAAAAGTTTTACATGTTCTAAAATATTCTTGGAGCTATTTTTGTACTTATAAAGTATTGGAAATTGAGGGGTTGTCCATTAATTGGGGATAGATTAAACATTGTGGTACATGAATAATATGGAATATTATTGTTCTGTAAGAAATCATAAATTATTGTACTCTAGAAATGCATGGAATGAGTTACAGGATCTGAAGCTGAGTGAAGAGAGCAGAAGAAAGAGAATAATGTACACATTAATAACAACATTGTAAGATCATCAGCCTTAATGGAAGCAGCTATTCTCAGCAGTTCAGATTGCTAAGACAACTGTATTAGAATGGCTATGGACAATGTTTTCCCTCCAGAGGAAGAAAAACAAAACAAAACAAAACAAAACAAAATAAAAATAGAAAAATCATCTCTTCAGTATATCTTGAACATTTTCTAAAATTTATCTCCTATGTAGCTATTTACCTTCATTCTAATTACTCATACCAAAAATTACTAATATATAAAGATGTTTATCCAAAATATGTATGTACTATACTAACCTGACTGTTTAGCACTGAGGGAAGGGAGAGTTGAAGGAAATTTTGTAATTTAAAAATATACTTGTGCATATGGATGAAAATAGATGAATATATTAAAAAAGACAAAAAAAAAATGTCTAAGAAGGCACTGACATTGAAAACCTGAATGTTTGGAAGGATGTTGTTTTTTATTGTTGTTGCTGTTTTTACCTTGATGGGTAAAGAGAAGTAAGTAACAAGCATTTATATAGTGCTTTCTCTGTACCAGATCATATCCTTAGCACTTTTTACAAATATTGCATCATTTGATCCCTATAATTCTATGATGTAGACTCTCTTAATATACTCATTTTGTAGTTTAGGAAATAGAGGCAAAAAAAGTTAAGGGACTTCCCCATGGTAACATAGCTAATTAGTATCTGTCTTCCTAATTCCAGGTCCAGGACTCTATTCACTATTCCACTAACTGTTGTCTGCATGGAAGAGTATTTTGCAGACAAAAATAATATGAAGAAGTTTACAGTGTCTACGCATTCCATAAGAGTCACTCTGCCCAAAATGCAAAATGAAGAATAGGTTACTTACTAACTATATACTGTATTGAATCACTCAGTTTTCTCTCCTCAGAGTAACTAATGAAGTCTTCAGTTTTCTTGGGGGACACTGCTTCTTAATGATTTGGTAAGAATATTTTTCTTTTTAAATTCTTTTCAAGTAACAAAATCCTATTTTTTCCCTTTTTTCTACTTCCTTCACCCCCAAATTGAAATAAAAGGAATTTTACACAATATGCACAGTAAATCAAAGCAAATCCCTTTATACCAAAATTTTATGTCGTGTACTTGCATTGGTAAGTAGATTATCACTCATCTTCCTTTGATCACACATACTCTTTGGTAAAGATACTGTAATGCATCTAATTCTCTTTTTTCTCCTCCAAAATAAAGGAAACTCCTGAATTATGGGACATCTAAAGTCCCTTCCAATTATATATATATATATATATATATATATATATATATATATATATGTTAGTATGAATGTGTTTGATTCTATAATGTGCTCAGATCACAAGATTAAAGAGAAATTTCAAGTAATTGAAGTCTGATTCCTCAAGATAGAGAAGTGAAGTTCATCCCAACAGAACAAAATATCTATACAGTCTAGAGAAATTATAGAACCAGAGAAACTGAGACGTGTTGAAAAATAGCTACATGATGCCATCCTCCTAAAGGTAGTTTTCCAGATCCTATTTGACCTCTGCCTCTTAAAGACTAATAATGAGGTATAATATTATTTTCAAATGCAATTCATTCCACTTTTGGATAACTTAATTTTTCCCTTAATATCAAGTTTAAATCTATTATAATGTAACTTCTACCTATTGCTCCTGTTTTCATTGTGCTGTCAAAATGGGTGAGCAGTAGTCTAATCATTCCTTCATGTTATATTCTTTGGAAAACTTGAAAACAATCATCATGTGGATACATTTCCTCTTCTCTGTGATAAAATATTATTGTCAACAAATGCCTGTATTCAAAAGGTGCCAGAAAAATCAGCACACAAAATCCAAAATTAAATACAATCTGGTCCCCAAAATAGAATTTTTTTTTGTTTGTTTTTAGGTTTTTTCCAAGGCAAATGGGGTTAAGTTGCTTGCCTAAGGCCCCACACCTATGTAATTATTAAGTGTCTGAGGCTGGATTTAAACTCAAGTACTCCTGACTCCAGGGCCAATGCTCTATACACTGTGCCACCTAGCTGCCCCCCAAATACCACTTTTTTAGAAAGGGATAGAAAAAAATCGAAATTAATTCGATGAGTTCAAATTTCCAACAGGATGAGAAAACTCTGATACAGACACTATGAATAGACTATAAGAAGTTTCTGGTTCATGGGGAAAAAGCTTGATGGGTTTAAGTAGATAAGTATTTATAGAGTACCAATTGTGTACCAGGCACCAGGCTAAATATTTTTTTCAAATATTATCTCATTTAATCTTCAAAGCAAGTCTTTTTTAATTTTTGAAGCTTTCAAATTTCCTTTTTCTAAGGTTTTTGAGTTCAATATCCTACTCCTTTCCTTCATCAACTCCCCATTCCCTTGACAGCAAGTAATCTGAAATGTATAACAGTGGCTCACATATTTGCATTTTAGTCATGTTGTGAAAGAAAAATCAGAACAAAAGCGATTATAAACTATGAAAAAAATAAAACAAAATTTTAAAAGTGAAAATAGTATGCTTCTGTCTGTGTTCAGACTCCATAATTCTTTCACTGATTTTGGGTGATATTTTCCATCACAAGTCCTTGGGAATTGTTTTGGAGCACAGTGCTGCTGAGAAGAGCTAAATTTATCATAATTTATCAACACAGGATATTTCTGTTAATGTGTACAATAAAACAAACTCATAGCAATAGGAGTTTCTATTGTATTCCTTTTTTAGTTGCAGAAACAAAGGCAAACTATATTATGCCTTGAGACTAACCTCACAGAACCAGTAAATATCTGAGGCCAAATATGAACTTAAGTCTTTCTGATTCCAGCCTTAGCTCTACATACACTGTTCAATGAAGAGTAGTAACATGAGTCAACTAAGAGAAACCCATAGAGTCACATAGATAATTGTGATCATAAGTAATGAAATCCTATTGTCTTTACATGGATAAGCTGCTATTGCATATATTTCCAGTGACAGGGTTCAGAGAGTGGTCATCACTACAGTTAAAACTGGAGATAAGTTTGTCTACCATTCTTTCCATATAAAATATTCCACTAATTCTGTTTCTCAAAACTCTTGTTTTCCTTCAGTTGCTTATATGCTATATTCCCCAGTCACCTCACCATTTTAGTTTCCCTCTTTTGGACATTTTCCATGTAGTCTTGTCTTTCCTAAAATGTCTTTCCTAAAAATCTAAAGTACTGCATATAGTGCCCCAAAATGGGATAGTGTAAACACCTTCTTTCTTTCCACAGTACAGACACCATACATCTATTATTGAAGTCTAGAATAATATTGACTTTGGTGTTCCATTTTTCACTTGATTAATACTGATTATGGGTGCCAGCTTGGTCATACAATAAATGGAGCACTGGGAGTGGAATCAGGAAAACATCTTCATAAATAAAAATTTAATCTTATATACTTACTAGTTGTGATAACTTGGGCAAATCTCTTAAATCTGTTTATCTCAGGTCTTCACATCTGTAATATGATTAAAAGAATGAAATGGAAAACTATTGCAGTATCTTTGCCAAGAAAACTCCATAAAAGATCACGAGTCAGATATGAAAGAGAGGACTAAATAACAAAATGTAATGCTAAAGAAAGAACAAATTTCTCTTTGTAGGAGTGATTGGATTTTAATAAAGAATTAGTATGTATAAACCAATAGAACTATTACAAACAAGTAACTAATTATTAGATAATTTATTGATATGATGATAAATTAGAATATATATAGCACTTTAGAGAATATTCAATATATTTTCCTTCCACAGTAATCATATGTAGGTGATATTATTACTCTTCATTTCATAGATGATGAAACTGAGGATGAGAGAGGGAAAATGATGCCCATGGTCCACATAGCTAATTCTAAGGACTGTTTTGATCTCAGCTTTTCATGACTACAAGTTCAGTTCTATTACACACTATAATCATAGCTCTAAAACTAGAAATTGTCTGAGAGGACACTGATCTAGTCCTTTCATTTTATATTTTAAGAAGTAGGGGTTTAGGAATAGTAAAAGTCTTGCCCAAGACCATTTAGTTAATAAGGGTCAGAAGCTAAATTTAATCTAAGGTCTTCTCATTCTAGAGTCTATGATTTTTCTCTTACTGTTATTTAGCCTTAGAAGTCTTTCTTGGAAATTTCAGGGAATAGATCATTATTGTGACTCATTCTTTCCCCCCCTTAAATGTCAAACCTCTTAGGATGACACTTTGCCAGTGTGGTCATGGATTAGATTTTCAATGCCCCTTTTCTCTTACCTGGAAGTTCATAGTCTCTCTAAGGTATTTTCTGAAATTTAACTCACCCTTTAAGGGGATTACTACATGAATTTGATTGCTTTATTTCTAAAGACAGGGTAAGACATTTTCTCACCTTTTCCTTAAGAGGGGTGATTAGTTTCCATAAGCAAAGACATCAGAGAGTTCAGTCAAGAAGGAGAGTAAAATTAATGAACATTTTTGGAGAATATAACAATTTGTCCCCCACTTCAGTTCAGTTTCTGTAGCCATTACTAATTCAACACTCTTGATGTCAGTCAGCCTCAGTAAACAAGTAGTGGAACAGCAGGTCTGTGTGGGCTGAAGGTAAATGGGGACATATTCTCTCTGACTGTGTTTTCCAATCACCCATTACTGACTTGAAAAATAATATGTTATTAAATCTCCAAGATTCCAAGACTTCCAATCCATCCAATAATTGTACATCCCTCACGTGAACAAAAGCCAAAATTTATCTGAAATGCCATTTGTGTTGAGCCAAACTGGGCAGAATGACTGTTTTCTTGGAATTGGATTAGGTTTTCGTTGCAGGAGGCCATGGTTGCTTGAATCTATATCCAATACAATCTTTCTTGGGGTGATGAACAAAAACAGAGGGAATTCAATTGTTTGAAACAATCAACAGAAGTATCCAGAAAAGACTTTCTAAAGGCAAAAGAATCAGGATCTTTTATTAGATGTTACTGGACAACTTCAAAGTAGTATAACCTGTGGACATAGTCAAGGTGGCAGAGAGAAGGCAAAAAGTTGCTTGAGCTCTCCTCAATTTTCTTCAGAAACAACATTGAATAAAGCCTCTAAAACTCTTCCGGAGTGACAGAATCTACAAAATGACAGAATTAAAAGTTTCCCAGGTTAAGTTAATTTGGAAGGGTTTAAGGAAAGGTCTGTCTCACTTGAGTAAAGGGAGAACACAGTACAGCCCAGATGGGGTTAGCATATGGAAGTCTGTAAGCAAAGCAAAAAATCTCAATCAAGTATCTTCAATCCTTACTCAGCAGACCAGTGGCACACTAAGTCAGTTGTCAACCTCCAAGCATGGCACAGAAGGCAAATTGAAAGCCCTGGATCCATAACATAAAAGGTATGACTGGGTCATTATACAAGTAACCAGTACCTGAGGCCTGAGAAAGAAACACCCCGTGCCCTAGGAAGATATCTCAACTTTTCAAAAAATGAGCAAAAAAAAAAAAATCAAAAACAAAAAGAAGTATCAGAGGAGAAAGCTACTATGGTGATAGGGAAGATTAAAACTCAAATTCTGAAGTTGTCATATGCCTACATGTGAAGCCTCAAAGTGAAATATGAATTGGTTGCAAAGCCCATAATGTTCTTCTGGAAAAGTTTTAAAAATAATGTAAGAAAGTTGGAAAAAAATAAGTAATGAGATACATAGGAGGATTATGAAAAAAGAGACAATAACTTGGAAAAGGAAACCAAAAAATTGACAGGAGAAAGCAACCCAGAAAAATGCATTTTGTCAAATGGAAAAAAAAATAAATCACTGAAGAAAACAATGTTTTAAAATAAAATTAACCAAATGAAAACAAAATTATTGATGAAAATAATTCCCCCCAAAATATACTTGGACTATTGGGAATTTAAGATTCCACAAGACATTAAAAATTAGTCAAAGAAAATGTATAAGACTTCCGAGGGTAGTCAAGATGGCAATGTGAAGCTAGCATGCTCCCCAGGGTTTTCCCTATAGAAAGCTAAAAGTAGTTTCTGCACAGATATTTAAGCTACACATCCTACCAAAAGAAAAAGTCAAGATTCAAAGAAGTTTTCAATGATAGACATCATGAAGAAACTTCAGTGAAGTTCTGAGTCTTTGGAAAAAGGGAAAGTAAATTCCAGCTAGGTGGGAGAGCAGGAAAGGAAGACTGGAGGCTTTTAGCCACAGAGCTGTCCAAATTCTGACAACTTCACTACAACATAGGTCCTGACAGCTATATAGCAAGCCAGCAGGTAGGGTCCGAACTCCAAACACAGTCTGAACCCTGGGAACAGTGGGCCAAAAGACATAAATGGGTTAGGAACAAACCACTTCATTGACAGAATGTGGACATAAAAGAGGAAACAAACTCCTGCAAAGGCAACACCTGGACTGCATAAGAAGCATCTTGACCAATGAAAAGCCAGACATAATAATTCAGTTAGTATAAGAAGTTTGGATCTATACTCCCTAAACACCAGGTTTAGAGTTCATATATTTCAAAATGAGCAAAAAAAGCTAAAAGAGTGCTCACTATAGAAATCTACTATAAAAAAATAAATCTGCAATGCATTTAAAGATGATAGTAACAGCACTTCAGAAGAAGGAAACAGTGGAAAATTACATACATGGGGAGTCTCAAGAGTCTATGAATTGTATTCCAATCCTAAAACTCATAGAAGAGCTTAAAAAAAGAATTAAAAAGCTAAATAGAGTAAGAAGAAAAATGGTAAAAAGAAATGAGAGTCTTGCAGGAAAAAATATGAATAATTGATCAAAGAAATCAACTCCTTTAAAACTAAAAATTACTGGGCTTCTGATCAAGATGGAAGAGAAAAGCCAAGCACTTTGCTATGGTCTCCTGGCTGTACCTCAGAACTAATATGAATCAAGTATTTTACCAGACTAAATTGACAAAACACAGAAAAAGAAACTAGGAGAAGAACATCTCCTAATAAAGTCTATTTCAGGGGACCATGGGTGAACCAGGGGCAGCAAGCAGAGAGATATCCCAGGGGTGCTAGGGTGAACCCCGGGGATTAAACTGAGACCAGCTTCAGAGGCTTTGCTTGTCAGTGGTAGACAGGAGGACTCCAGTGGAGCTGGAGGGGGAGTTCCAGCACAGAGAATTGAAGAGTGTGACTGCACATCAATCCTTTCTGTTCTGGGTCTGGAGGATCAGGGCTTTGAGCCCCTCTACTTGCAACAGACTTCTACCAGAACAAACACAGTAACAGCACTGCCCCACCCATTCTCCCAGACTCAGGCATAGGCAGCAGATTTCTTTCAGTAGAATAGGGAGATTAACTATCTAGCCTGAGGCACCAACCCACATTGCTCAAGGATAACCAGTATCCAGGTGCACCCCTGCTCCCGGGGCTAGGGAGTGGTCCACAAAGCAAGAATCTTTGAAACAAAACAAAAAATATATAAGAAAATGGAAAATATCTCAGAGGCAAAACCACCTGGTTCCAGAATAGATCCAGAAGAGACAACTTAAGAATCATTCAGCTTACAGATGAAGGATAATTGAATGGGATAAATTACATTACATAAAGAGATAAAAAGGACTTATTTCAATAGATGGAAACAAAGGAAGGGGTGAGACCCACCTGAATCTTACTCTCATTAGATTTTGCTCAAAATTAACATAAACACATTCAGTTGTGTTAAAAAAAACTTACCTTATCTTTCAAGTATTAAAAGGGAAAAGGAGGAGTAAGGAGTGGTAAAGAGGAACTAATAGAAGGAAGGGAAGGAAGAAAGGGAAAAGTGAAAGGAGACAGAAAGGGGGAAAAGCTTGGATATAAGGGTGCAAATATGCTGAATGAGGTGGTATTCAGAATTAAAATACTGGGGAATATGGATAAAGCATTAAAAGGGGGAAAATACAAACAGAGGAAAGATGGCATGGTGGGCAACAAAGAGTTAGTAAATATAACTTTGAATATGAATGGAATGAACTATCCCATTAAATGTAAGCAAATTGCAGATTGTGGGTTAAAAACCACATTCCAACAATATTCTGCTCACAAGAAACTCATTTGAAGCAGAGAGATACATAGAGAGCAAAGGTAAAAGGTTAGAGCACAATATATTTTGCTTCAGCTGAAATGAAAAAGGCAGGGATAGCAATCTTTATCTCAGAAAAAGCAACTGCAAAAATTGATCTCATTAAAAGAGATAAGGAATTAAACTATATCTCCTTAAAGGTACCATAGACAATGAAGCAGGTTCAATAATAAATACATATGTATCAAATGGTATAGTATCCAAATAACCTAGAAGAAATGCTGAATGAGTTACATGAAGACATAGACAGTAAAGCTCTACTGGTGGCAGACCACAACCTCCTGCTCTCAGATTTAGATAAATCTAACCACAAAATAAAAAAAAAGAAATTAATTAAAGAGGTAAATATATTGTTAGAAAACCTAGACATAAGAGACCTTTGGAGAAAATTGAATAGGAATAGAAAGGAATATACTTTTTTTACTACAGTACATGGCACTTACACAAAAATAGCCCATCTTCTAGGGCATTAAAAGCTTTATAATAGAATGCAGCAATGCAGAAATAGTGAATAGTTCCTTCTCAGGTAATAATGCAATAAACATCACATGTAACAATGGGCCATAGAAAGGAAGACCTCATACTAATTGGAAACTAAATAAGCTCATCATAAAGAATGAGTGAATCAAAAAAAATTACCGAAAGGATTAGTGATTACATCCTATATAATGACAATAATGGGACAACACACCACAAGTTATAGGATACAGTCAAGGCAGTTATTAGAGGATATTTTACATCATTAAATGCTTATATTAATACATTAGAGAAAGAGGAAATCAATGAAATAAATAAGGAACCAAAAAATCAGAGAAGGAATAAAATAAAATCCTCAAATTAAATATCAAATTTAAAATTCTATAAATTAAGGGAGAAATTAATAAAAATCACAAGCAAGGAAACTTTTGAACTAAGGAAAGAAACCAAAACTTAATTTCTGGAAAAAAACAATAAAATTGATAAATCTCTGGTTAATTTGATTTAAAAAAATGAAAGAAGAAATCCAAATTGCTAGTGCCATAAATGAAAAGGAACTCACCAACAATGAGGAAGAAATTAAATAATAATCCAAAATTAAGTGAAATGGATGAATATTTTAAAAAGTATTCATTGCCCAGGTTAAGTAAAGAGCAAATTAAATACCTAAATACCAAATTAAATACCTATCTCACAAAAAAAATTCAACAAACCATTATTGAATTCCTTATGAAATATTCTCAAGGGCCAGTTGGATTCACAAGTGAATTCATTTTTTTTTAGGTTTTTGCAAGGCAAACGGGGTTAAGTGGCTTGCCCAAGGCCACATAGCTAGCTAATTATTAAGTTTCTGAGACCGGATTTGAACCCAGGTACTGCTGACTCCAGGCCCGGTGCTTTATCCACTGCTCCACCTAGCCGCCCCTCACAAGTGAATTCTAAAAAACATTTAAGGAACATTTGATTCTAATTCTGTATAAACTCTTTGGAAATATAGGTGAAGACAGAACTCTGCCTCTTTCTATGACACCAAAATGATGTTGATATATAAACCAGGGAGTGTCAAAATGGAGAAAGAAAATTATAGTCCTCTCTCCCTGAATTTAGATGCAAAAGTATTAGACAAAATCTTAGCAAAACTATTAGCGAAAATTATCACTAAGATAATAAACTATGACTAAGCAGGTTTTATCTCAGGAATGCAAGATTGTTTCAATATTAGAAAAACTGTTAGTTTGATGTACTAGGTCAATAACAAGCCTAAAAGAAATAACATGATTATCTCAACACTTGTTGAAAATGCATTTGACAAAATACAGTACCCGTTCCTACTACCACTAGAGAAAGTAGGAATAAATGGACTGTTCTTTAGAATCATGATTAGCAGTATCTACCTGAAATCATCAACAAGCATTATAACAGGGACAAACTATAAGCATTCCCAATAATATTAAGGGTGAAACAAGAATGCACATCATCACCACTATTACTCAACATTATGTTAAAAAGTGTAGCTTCTGCAATAAGAAGAAAAATAAATTAAAGGAATTAGAAGTGGGAAGGAATAAACAAAACTCTTCCTTTTTGTAGATGATATGATGTTATATCTAGAAAATCCTAAAAAAAATCATCTAAAAACAACTAGAAACAATGCAACTTTTAACAGTCACAGGATATAAAATAAACACTCATAAATTGTCAGCATTTCTATTTATAATAGCAAAGGTAGAGCAACAAGAGGTAGAAAGATAAATATCATTTAAAGTGACTTTAAACAATATAAAATACTTGGAAATCTCCCTTCCAAGGCTCAGAAACTCAATGAAAACAATTATAAAACACTTTTCACACTAGTAAAATCAGATTTAAATAACAGGGCAAATATCAACTGCTCATGGATAGGCTGAGCTAATATAATAAAAATGACAATTCTACCTAAATTAAACCATGTATTTATTGCCTTACCAATCTAACTTCCAAAAAAAATTTCTTTAATGATCTAGCAAATTTGAATGTAAATTCATTTGGAGAAACAAAATGTAAAGAATATCAAGGGATTTAATAAAAATAGAAATGAAGGTGGTTTAGCCTTACCAGATCTAAAATTATATTATTAAAACTTCCATCATCAGAACTGTCTGGTATTGGCTAAGAAATATAGTGAGGATCAGTGGAATAGACTAGGCATGCAAGAGATAACAGATAATGATTAAAGTAATCTACTCTGATAAATCCAGAGTCCAGCTTTTGAGATAAGGACTTTCTCCTCAATAAAAACCATTGGGAAAATTAGAAGTTAATATGGCACAAACTGGCATTAGACCAACATCTCACACCCTATACCAAGAAAAAAAATCAAAATAGATACAGGATTTAGACATAAATGAAAATATTATAAGCAAACTAGAAGATCCAGCAGTAGTTTACCTGTCAGATCTATGGAAAGGGACACAGTTAATGATCAAGGAAGAGATGGAGAGCATCATTAAAAACAAACTAGATAATTTTGATTATATTAGATTGAAAAGCTATTACACAAATAAAATCCACTGTAAACAAGATATAAAAATATTTTTTTTTAAATTGGGAAACAATTTTTACAACTAGTATTTCTGTCAAAGGACTCATTTATAAATATATAGAGGACCAAGCCAAATTTGTAAATAAACAAACCATTCCCCATTGGACAAATGATCAAAATATATGCAAAGGCAATTTACAGATGAGAAAATCAAAATGCTACATCATCATCATGTGAAAATTTACTCTAAATCTTTAATGATTAGAGAAATTCAAATAAATATATATCAGATGCCAATATGACTAGAAAGGACAATGATCGATATTAGAAGGGATATGGGAAATCTGGTACAGTATGTAATACACTGTTGGTGGAACTGTGATCTAATCCAACCTTTCTGGAGAGCAATTTGGAATTACACCATAAAGCACAATAAAAATGTACATACTATTTGATCCAGCAATATCACTACTGTGTCTATACCCTGAAGAGATCATGAAAAAGTCTAAAAACATCACTTGTACAAAAATATTTCACAGCAGCTCTATTTGTGTTTGGAAAGATTTAGAATTGGAGTGAATGTCCATCAATTGGGGAATGGATGAACAAAATATGGTTTTTGTTTGTTATGGAACACTATTGTTCTCTTAGAAATCAGGAGTGATGGAAATTCAGAGAAGCCTCAAAAAACTTGCATAAACTGATGTTGAGGGAGATGAGCAGAACCAGAAGAACATTGTACACCATAACAGAAACATGGGATTGATGTTCAAACTGAATATATGTGCTCAGTTCATTAGTATACTAATCAGGGACAATTTTAGGGTATCAGCAATGGAGAATACCACCGGTATCCAAAGAAAGAATTGCAGAGTTTAAAAAAAGATAAAAGACTACCACCTTCGATTTAAAAAAAAAATATTATCTTACGTATTATGAAAGTTTGCTATCATACTTTATTTTTTCTTTAAGGATATGATCTTTCAACACATTCAATTTTGCTCAATGTATAGCATGGAAACAATGTAAAGACTATCCACCTGCCTTCTGTGGAAGTGGGGGCAGGGAAATAAGATTGGGGAAAAAGATGTAAGATTCAAACAAAGTAAAATTAATGAGCTGGAAAAGTAATGTAACTCTTCAAAAAATAAAATGCACCAACTGGAAAAGGAACACAACTCAGTAAACAGTAAAATTAACTTACTGGAAACATCAACACAAAATCTAAATGAAGAAAACAAAACCCTAAAAATTAGAATTAGAGAAAAAGAAATCAATGAATCTACGAGACTACAAGATTCCATCAAAGTAAAAATTTGATTTCATCAAAAATTGAACAAAACATGAAGTACCCTGTAGGAAAAACTGAATGACCTGGAGAATAGATCTGGGAGAGATAATTTATGAATTATTCTACTTTCAGAAAGTGTGGATCAGAAAGCAGATCTTGGAAAACTTCTTGTAGGAAATTATCAGGGGAAACAGTCTGAATCTGCAAGATAAAGAACATAAAATAGTCATTGAAAGAATACACAGAAATCCTCCAGAAAGAGACAACAGGATTAAAAACTCCAAGAGCTCTCATGGCCAAATTTCAGAATTCTCAAATAAATAAGAAAATACTGTAAGTTTCAACAAAGAAGCAATTTAAATAAAAAGTAAATTCCATTAGACTAACACAAGACTTCAAAATTGAAGGGCCTGAAACCCTGGAATACAATATATCAGAGGACAAAAGACCTTGGATTACAATCAAGAATCTATTACCCTATAAAATCCAGTACATTCTGTCAGGGGGAAAATAAAATTGTTCAATGAAATAGAGTACTATTCAATTCTATAAGGGAAGAACTCTTGACAGTAGCATTTCTCTTAGGATAGTCACAGGGTTAAATATAATTGAAGGGATTCCATTTAGCAGATGTGTTTTTGGTTGACTTTTGTCTTTCCAGTGACAAGGATCAAAATACCATCTCTATGACTGAGAGAAAACCCCAAATGAAAATCAAGGGTGTTAATTCTAAATCTACTTTAATTATGGTTTGTTCATAAAGCTTAGCACTTTCTCTGATGAGGGCATCCTGTACAGTGTAATCTGTAGTTAATATCTTCCATCCCTTATAATCAATTGTAAAGTTCTTAAGAGAGACCATCCAACCAAATTAAATGACTTATTTGGTGCCATATCAATCAAACTACCAATTAACTACATTATGGAGCTAAAAAAAGTAACAAAATTCATCAGGAGCAAAAAAGGGCAAGAATAAATGGTTAAAGGATATGAAAAGAGTTTTCAAATGAAGAAAAAATTATAATCATATGAAAAATTCTTCAAATCACAGCTGATTAGAGGAAGGCAAATAAAAATAACTATGGGGTATCACTTCATACCTATTAGATTGGCTAAGATGATTAAAAGGGAAAATGGACAATGTTGGAGAGCTTGTGGGAGAATTGAGATATTAATGCCTTGTAGAGAACTAATCCAACTATTCTGGAGAGCAATATGACATGATGCCCAAAGAACAATAAAATTGTTCATACCCTTTGATTCAACAATATGCAATACTGGGTCTATATCAGGAAGAAATCATCAAATATGGGAAAAGTCCCACATGTTCCAAAATATTCATAGCAGTTCATTTTGTAGTGACAACAAATTAGAAATTGAGGGGGTGACCATCAATTGGGGAATGATTGAATAAGCTGTGGCATATGAATGTCATGAAGTACTCTTGTTGTATACGAAAGAATGACTGATGAAATTCTGGCTGAGCATGTGAAGAATTGCAGAAACTGAAGCTGAGTGAAGGGAGAAGAACCAAGAGAACATTATACACATTAACAACAACATTGTGAGTTGATCATCCTTGGTGGATACAACTCCTCCCAGCAACTCAAAGAGATAACACAATCAGACTGATTAAGATTCTGAATTTTTCTTTCAGATCATAATACCCTTTAGAACAAGAATTTTGTTTGAAAGCAGAACATCCATATTCAAATCATAGCTCTGACATTCAATAATATTCAATGGCAAATGGAGCATTAACAGTAAAAATAAGTTATTTGTAATTAATGATAATAAATAGCATGTTATTTTCTGTTATAGCTCTGTACAACCTCATTTAATCTTCACAACAGACATGTGAAGTAGATATAATTGCTATCCTCAATTTAGAGAATAATTTTAGATACAGGTTGTTATTATTCCCATTGACACACAATTGATAATGAAAAAGGTTGAGTAATGTGCTCAGAGTCAAAGCTAATAAGTGTTAGAAGCAGGATTTGAATTCAAGGCTTTCTGATTCCAATGCTTTTACCCATTATGATTGCTACCTTTTATGTAACCACTGGAAAGTCACTTAACTTACTTTAGATTACTTTCTTACTTATAAGGTGAGGAGTAAAAAGCCTTGGAAACTTTAAAGGATTATATAAAATAGAATTATTATTATTATTGTTATTATTATTATTATTATTATTATTATCATTATTTTGTTTTCAACAGAGGAAAAACCTAGTATTTCCTATTTTAAGAGTGTTATCTTATCCCTTACATATGTAAGCTATCTCTACTGTAATATAGAAAGAATTAATAATCACATGAATTATCTCAAGATCATGAAGCATCTAGATCCAGGTAAAGATGGTGGATTTTATTCATTTAAGAACCATCTGATTAAAGAAGATAGCAAATATGTAGAAAAAAATTGCTTCCATGGTTTGAGGGGAAAATGCATATTTCAGTTGTATAGAAATAGCAAGGTGAATTTGGAGTAACTTCCATGCCTTACAGAGTAGAAATTCAAGAGGAAGGGATGGCACTGATGTATGAGGTGTGAATAAAAACATTCTAGATTAATTGTTTCCAAAATATAGTTCCACAAGGCTACTAATCCATTGTTTTTCACTTGTTGTCAGACAACCACTGGAGATGAGTAGCCAGCCAATAATAGTCTGGGGTGAGTGGAGTCAGGTTGTGAATTCTTAAAATTGACAAATGTAAATGTAAAATCTCATGTTTGTGTGTACAGGGGTGGGAGAGAAAGAGGGGAGAGAGAGAGAGAGAGAGAGAGAGAGAGAGAGAGAGAGAGAGAGAGAGAGCAGCATTGGGAATGGGAATCTCATTTAAAAGTTGGAGTACACTACTTTGGGGACCCCTTCCCTATTTGCCCCCTTTTTCCATGTGTCCTGCTAGATGACCTCATCCCCTGCCATAACAAATCAATTGGATATAGAGATAGAGTTCAAGAGTCACAGAATATTCTTTGAGTCTTCTTGATCACACCTTAGTGTATTAAGCATCTTTATACTAGGTCATCTCTTTATTTAAAGATTATGTAGTTCACATATCTATTTAAATATTATAGAGCAGTGGTTTTTAAAATACAAATACCAGCTCATTTCTCCCAAGTCAAGGAGAAACTGGTTTCAGCAAAGAGTGTAGGAAACACTTGGGCTATGAGGAAAGGGGGGATTTATGAAAAGGAAAAAATAAATCTGAAGCAGAAACAGGAGAAGTGAAGCAATGAAATGAAAAGGGAAATGTCGGGAGGGAAGATAAAAGAGCCTATCAAAGTGATCCATGGGGGGGGAGGGGAAATGGATTGCCATGAATAACCATAAATATAAGTTTCTCTGACTTCATCAGCAAAAGACAACAATTTTCTTACTAGGGTTGAATCACATGAGCAGAATGGAGGCAACTAATCCTGAGGCAACCTTTTCTCAAATGGGAGGGTGGAATCAAAGCAAAATTTGGGGTAAAATAAGACTAAAAACTTGAACTTAGTCTCACAAACTCCACATCAAAATGCCACATATAGTCACATAGGAAGAAAAGACTGGAGTTGACAAATGACTTCTAATCACATAGTGGGGCCATGTTTTTGAATGGCATTGTTTACTAATTTCTTGCTAGGACAATTATGACAGTGGAATTCAATCATTCATTCTAGAAGAATTTTTTAACTCCTGGTATGTGCAGCCCTGTGTTAAGATTGGGGAGGGCTACATCCAATTTAATCCCCAAACCTTGAAAAACTAGTGGTCCAACATAGAGATGACATAAAAACGACAATAATAATGATTCACAATATCACATGATATGAGAATAGGAGAAGTAAAGAATATGTATTATGCAAATACAGAAGGGCAGAAATAATAAATGCACACTTCTCAAAACATGATGCAATAAAAATTACATGTAATAAAAAGTCAGGGAAAGGTGAAACAAGAACTAATTGGAAATTATATAACTTTATCATAAAAATGGATTGATCAAACAGCAAATAATAGAAATAATGATTATATCCAAGAAAATGATGATATTGGAATATCATAACAAAATGTATGGGATGCAGCCAAGTTTGTTTTGAGGGGAAACTTTCTATCTCTAAATGCCCATATGAATAAAATGGAGAAAGAGGAGCTCAATGAATTGGGTATGCAACTAAAAAAGCTACAATAACAAATTAATGATCCCCAATTAAATACCAAATAAGACATTCTGAAAATCAAGGGAGAGATTAATAAAACTGAAAGCAAGAAAACTATTATCTCATAAATAAAACTATGAATTGATTTTATGAAATGGCCAATAAAATAGAAAAAAATATTTGTCTAATATAATTTAAAAAAGGAAAGATAACCAAATTGCTAGTATCAAAAATGCAAAGACTGAACCAATCACCAATGTGGAAAAAATTAAAGAGATATTTTGGAGTTACTATACTGAAATATATACCAATAAATTGGATAACCTGAGTGAAATGAATGAATATTTGCAGAGATATAAACTGCTCAGATTAGCAGAAGAGGAAATGAATTACACAATTGACCCCATTTCAGAAAAATAAATTGAAGAAACTATCAAAAAACTCCCAAAAAAAAGTCTCCAGGTCCAGATGAATATACAAGTGAATTCTACCAAACATTTAACAATTAATTTCTATTCTGCAGAAACTATTAAAACATAGGAATATCTACTATGCAAGACCTGATGGAGAAGACAGACAGAGGAAGATATAACAATGGAAATAGTGCTAGGGTTTGTATTCAGAGGATATTTTTTCAAATTTTGATTCAATCCTTTTACATCTGTCTGACAGTAAGGGAATTATATAAAATCCCTAGCCTAAAATTATCTGTGAAATAAGAGCATTTGATTATATGACTGACTTAGAGGGTCATCTTTGACTTGAAAGCAATGTTCCTATAATCATGTTTATTGACATAGATGATCAGTGAAGGCTGTTAAAAAAGATGTAGCATTTCAATAAGACTCTAAAGTATTTATATGGAAGAGGAAAAGAGAGTATTTCAGGCAAAATTTAAGTAAATAAACTCAGAAAATTTTGAATCGTAAAGGTTTACTAACTATCTAGTCTGAGACAAAAACAGAAAAATTTCTTATAAGAAAATATTTAAAGGACAGATATATAACTGAAGTGTTTGATTGAAATGGAATGGTTGTGGGGCAGAGATAACACTAGAAAGGCAAAGTGGCAACAAATTTTCAAAGGTATTGGATGCCATGCACAGAATTTGGTATAATGATGTGTTCATCTATAAATCTACAAAGTTCATATATATCTCATTTATAGCTCATCTGTAGATGAGCTCATCTATAAAGCTAGAAAATTCATCTATATGTCCCATAATAAAAAATGTATAGATATTTTGCTTTTATTGTTTTTCCTTATAGTAGCATAATGAAGAGAATATTTTACTTTCCTTACATTGCAAGTAATTAAATTCCTTAGAACATGGGTAGGGCTAATAATGGGATCACTAAGACTCTGGAGGTTGTGGTGTCAAAAATGTTGGATCAGTCACAGTAAGTCTGCAGTGAAAGATTTAGTGCATAGGAGTATTCAAGTTTCAGAGGTGAGTCAAAAGATTCCAAACTGAAAGAATATTTAAAAATCATCAAGTGAAATTTAGCTCATTCTTTATGGATGAGGAAAATGAACCTCAGAAAGAGAGATTTTCTCAGTATCATAAGAAATAAATCTAGGATATGAATCTAGGTGCCCTGATTCCACGTTCATTCTTTTTTCTTTTATTTTTAGGGTTTTGCAATGCAATGGGGTTAAGTGGCTTGCCGAAGGCCACACAAGTAGGTAATTATTAAGTGTCTGAGGCTGGATTTGAACTCTTTTCTCCAGGGTCAGTGCTCTATCCGCTGCACCACCTAGCCACCCCTCTTTTTATTTTATTAATAAGCATTATTTTACTTTTTTATTGAATGAAAATTTACTTTCTCTCTAAATAAACTAATTTAAAAAACTTGCATCAAATCTTCAGAGTCAAAAAACCTAGACTGCCACATTGATATCTCAGAATCCCTCCAAATTGCATAGAGCAATCTTTAGGCTGAATATATCAACTCCATTTTAGGAGATATGTAGCATGCATCATCAACAGTCCTCTGGAATCATAATTGGTCTAGTGATAATCAGATTTCTCAAGTCTTTCAGTTATTTGTCTTTACAAGTTTTTTTTTAATTTTTAATTTTTTTACTTTGCAACAATCCATGTCTTTTCAATTTTCTCTATCATTTTTATAACATAAGAGTATTCTCTTTCTTTCATATACTGCAATTTTAGTCATTTTGCAATTTATGAGCACTCTCTTAGTTTCCAGTGCTTTGTCACATTTCAAAAAGAAATTGTAAAAATTCTTTTATATGATTGTTTTTACAAATGCTATTTCCAACATGTTTCCCTGGCTAGAAAAAAGAAGTGCATCATATGGAGAGGACAGTGGGGAATATAAAAATAAATAAAGATGATTATAATAGCATTTATATAGTATTTTCAAGTTTACAGTATTCTCTCTATATATTTTATTTGATTCTTATAACAGTCCTGTAAATTATGTATTACTTTTATTCCTAGTTTATGTAGGAATATACTAATGATGAGAGAGATTAAATGATGTTCCTGGTCATAGTACTTCTAAATATCAAAGGTAAGATTTGAACTCAATTCTTTTTGAGTGCAAGATCAACTCTTTATCCACTATAGCTCCTAGAAAATAGGGTCAAAAGCAGTAAACACCTCTCGAAAATGGAAGACTGTTCACTAATAGAAAACTTCAAGGATCAAACAGGAAAAAAATGCTTCATGTTATGATTAATTTCAATAAAATTCACTGTTCTAACAGATTTGAGCTTGATGAAAGAGTTCATATGAATGACAAAACATTTATAAAAAATGCTTATTATGTATCAGGAACATTGCTAATTGTCTCATTTTAAATGTGTAAGACAGCACATTAAGGGAATTTGTAAAGAAATGAAAATTAGAAAAGCAATCGCAATATGGTTTGGATCATGTATGGCAAATTGGTCCCAGTAAGGATAATAAGGTGAATGTTAATATATCAGAGCTCACAGTTGCAAGGTTAGAGTTGAATGATCTAGTGGAACTTGGAAGAGGGAGAGAGGCAGATAGTTGGTAACATTATTTAGAATTATCCAGAAAATGGCAGAAACCTGGTTCTCAACAAACAAAAGTGAATAGCATTCTTTTATGTTTAAGATGAATAAATAGTACAGATATTGTTAAATGCATTGAACAATATGCTAATCTTATTGAGTCTATTTCTTGTTTGATCATTATCTTCTCCCTTCTCCATAACAGATTATTTCTTGCTCTAATTGGGCTTCTAATCAACATTTATATCTAAATCCTCTATGCATTTTGCATCATTTTGATACTCACATTTCACAGGAGTTTTGGTCAGATAGTGAGTTCTTATCTCAGAATCTACAATCTTTGGGTTTTATCAAACAGTAGATTACTATAGTCCTTTTCTTCTAATTATCTTGTATCTAATCTCTTTCAGTATTCCTCTCCTCCAGTATGAGACAGTTCTTATGAAAGCCACTTTACAATAAAGTTTTTTATATCATAGGAGCTAGACAACATTCCTTTGAATTTATTTCATTAATTTTCTTGTTATTTTTAATATTTTCTTGCTCTCAATGAATTGTGTTACTATTTTTCTAGATTGATTTTTCTAGATTGACACTGAATAACTAGATTAGGTCTAATTATCATTTTATTAAATTAACTTGATCTAACTATGAGAAATTGACATTTTTTTCAATTGTTTAGATCTGACTTTATGTGAAAAAATGTTCAACAATTATATTCATAGAGTTTTTGGGTATGTCTTGATGGGTACATTCCAAATATTTTATGTTGTCTTTAGTTACATTAAATGGAATTTCTCTTTCTATCTCTTGTTGTTGGACTTTATTTGTCACCTAATGAAATGCTAATGATTCCAGGCCATCAAGATTCCATCACACAAAACCAAAAGAAAGTAAATAGAAGAAAATATAAAGTTCCTTATAGGAAAATCAACTTACCTGGAAAATATATCCAGAAGAGACAATTTACAAATTATTTTTCTATGCATAATCTCAATCAAAAAAAGATACTGGAAATTATCTTTCAAAAAATTATCACAGAAAACTTCCCAAAATACTAGAATAAGAAGAGAAAATATCCCTTGAAAGAAAATACAGAACTGCTCCAGTAAGAGACCCTAGAATTCTCAACTAATGGAGAAAATACTGCAAGCAGTCAAAAAGCAATTAATAAACCAAGAAAGCCTAATCAGAATTACACATTCAATGCTAAGGTCTTGAAATATGATATTCTGGAGGGAAAAGGACCTTACATTACAAACAATAATCGACTATCCTGCAAAATTCAACAAATTCATTTAGGGAAAAGATGAATTGTCAATGAAATAGAGGACTTTCAAAATTTTCTGATTAAAAAGACCCAAATGAAAGTAAAAAATTTGATAGTCAAATATAAGACTCAAGAGATGCACAAAAAACATAAATAAAAAAGGGGCAAAAGTGCTAGTCAAGAATATAAAATTATCTACATTCCCTAAGAGAAAAAATAACACTTGTAACTCTTGTGAATTCTATTTCTCCTTGTATAGTTAAAAAACATACATTCAGAGAATTAATGAGAATAGGATGACTAAGAAAGTAGTCTTAGCCAGTAGCTTAGCTAATGAGGGTTCAATAGATTTGTAAGAATTTTACTGTGAGAAAATGGGTATGAGTCATGAAGTGATACTGATTTCAATGTTTGTATTTTCTATTGGCATAGAGGGAGAGAGAGAGAGAGAGACTGAAATAGTGGATAAAGAGTTGAATCTGCAGTCAAAAAGAATTGAGTGACCTTATTTTATTAGATATGTTAATTAATTAGTATTATTATAATACAATAGGGACAGAAGGAGAAAATTTTCTTAGAAAGACTGGACATAAAGAGATCAAGAAGTAATCTTATTGAATTAGTTAAAGTTTATAATGCTATAGTTGGAATACTATAGGGACAGAGGGAGAGAGTGGTCTCAAGAATGTTGTAGTGCTATGGTTGTCGTGGTATATGGAAAGATGGAGATAGTATACCTGATACTTTACAGAGAGTTGTAGTGCTGTGGTTGGACTATTATAGAGCCAGAGGGAAAGAGTACACTTAGCAGGACTGGTACCAAATAGATTATGAAATGATTTTACTTTGCTTGATGCTCTGGTTTCAGTTGGAGAAAGTCTACTTAGAGCGGAGTATGAAATTTATGAAATGATTTTGCTTTACATGATGCTCTGTTTCATGAGGATTAGGTACCTGAAAAGAGGGTATGATAAAAAGTGACTATAATTTGATGTGATTTATGACCCCTGAAAAGTGTATTGCTGATAGGTAACAAAAGATAATTGTATTTAGTGACTGAGCCAGTGTTGATTATCAATCATTTTACCCTTCAGAAGGGTACTGCTGTTAGGATAGATAAAAGAAATATATTCTTACAGAGGAGTTGTAAGTGTAAGACAGGGTTAAAACAATAAAGACATGGAAAGAAGGATTATACTAGGAAAAGGCATTAAAGTATAAAAACAACACATGAAAAAGCACATAATAGAGGGAATAGGGAAAGAATAAATGATGTGAACATTGAGTAAATCCTACTCTTTGCAGATTTGTTCTAAAGAGGGAATAATATATATTCCTAATTAGACTTAAATAATCTTTTCTACAAAACAGAGAAGTGGGAGGAAGGGAAAGAAAGAGAAAGTAGCAACTGAAAAAAAGGGAAGGCAAATGGAAAACTAAAAGTAATTAAAGTAAAAGCTAAAAAGAAAAATTGAAGGGAAAGGAACCAAAACTTGATGAGAAGGGGAAAAAGCATAGGAAAGATAAATGTGTAAATGGGGAAATATGACATGAAGGAAAATACACTAAGAAGCCTTAACTATAAATGTGAGTGGGATAAACTCATAAAACAGAAATAGATAGTAGAATGTGTAAAGAAATATATAATCCTACAATATGTTGTTAAAAAGAAATACATTTGAAGTAGAGAGATACATAGAGTAAAAGTAAAAGACTGGAGCAGAATATATTAGATATAAGAGGAAGTAAAAAAACTTCAGGGATAGCAATCCTGATCTTAGCCAAAGCAAAAGCAATAATAGATCTCATTAACAGGGATAAGGAAAGAAAGTAGATCTTCTTATAAGACATCATAAACAATGATACAATGTTGCTATTAAACATATATATACACCAAGTTGTTTAGCATAAAAATTTTAAGTGGAGAAAAAAATGAATTAGTGAGAGGAATAGGCAGCAAAATATAATTGTAGTGGATTTCATTTAGGCATCAACACTCTATTAGAAGGGGATCTCAACATCCCTCCCCCAAAATTAGGTAAAACTAACTACAAAATAAATAAGAAGAACGTTCAAAAGAGAAATAGAATCTTGGAAAACTAGACATGATAAATCCCTGGAGAAAACTGAATGGAGATAGAAAAGGATATATTTTATTTTCTGTAAGACATGACTCCATAACAAAATTGACCATGCTTTATGGCTGAAAAACCTTATAATCAAATAGAAAAAGACTGAAATACTGAATGCATGCTTTTCTTTTCTTCCCTTGCAGGGCAAGCAGGGTTAAGTGGCTTACCCAAGGCCATACAGCTAGGTAATTATTAAGTGTCTGAGGGTGGATTTGAACTCAGGCTACTCCTGACTCCAGGGTGCTCTATTCACTGTGCCACCTAGCTGCCCCTAATGCATGATTTTCAGATCATTTTGCACTGAAAATTGCATGTATGAAAAGACGATGGAAAGCTAAACAATAATTATTTGGAAAATAAATAACCTAATTTTAAAGAATAGTCACTCGTTCCCCAATTGAAAGATGATCAAAGGAAATGAACAGTTTTCAAATAAAGAAATTAAAGCTATATATAATTATATGAAAAAATGCTCCAAATCATTATTGATTAGAAAAATATAAATGAAAACAACAAGGTATCATCCCATACCTATCAGATTGGCCAAGATGAGAAAAAAGGGAAAATGCTCAATGTTTGAGAGGTACTGGGAGAACTGGGACATTGATACATTACTGCTGAAGTTGTGAAGGGATCCAGCCTTTCTGGAGAGCAATTTGGAACTCTGCCCAAAGAACAATAAATCTGTTCATATCCTTTGACCAAGAAATTCAAAATTTGGGTCTATATCCAAAAGAAATTATTAAAAAGGGGAAAAGTCCTACATGTTTCAAGAATTAATAGCAGCTGTTTTTGTAGTGGCAAAGAATTGGAAATTGAGGAGATGCCCATCAATTGAGGATTAAATAAACAAGTTGTGGTACATGAATACTATGGAATACTATTATTTTATAAAAAAACCATAAATGGTCGGACATTAGAGAAACATGGAATGACTTATGGGATCTGATGCTGAGTAAAGGGAGTAGAACCAAGAAAGCAATGTACAGATGAACAACAACATTGTGAGATGAAAAAACTTGATGGAAGCAGCTCTTCTCAGCATCCAGAGAGCTAGGATAAATATATTAGACTGGCAATGGACTATATTATCCACATACAGTGGAAGAAAAACAAAACAAAACAAACAAACAAACAAAAAACAACCCTTCAGAATCTGATGAACACTTTATAAAAGTTATTTCTTATTTATCGATCCCTTAATCCTATTTCCTCATTCCAAAAATTACTAATTTGTAAACACGTTTATCAAAATATTTATGCACAATGCTATCCTGACTATTTGCTGCTAAAAGGGGAGAGGGGTGGGAAGGAAAGGTGGAAGGAAATATGGATGAAAATAAATAAATACATTTTTAAAAGGAAAAAAGAATTATGAATCAAACAACAAATCATAGAAATAAATACCAATTTCATCTAAGACAATGACATTCATGATGCATTGTACCAAAATTTATGAGCAGTCATATCACTTTTAAGGGGAAATTTTATATTTGTAAATACTTACATGAATAAAATAAAGAGGAGAATAAAGAATTGGACTTGCAATCAAAAAAGTTAAAAAATTAACAAAATAATCACCAACTAAATATCAAATTAGAAATTCTGAAAATGAAAGGGAAAATTAATAAAATTGAACGCAAAACAGCATTGCTATAATAAATAAATTTAAGAATTGTTTTTTAAATCAATAAAATAGGTATTTATTTAATCTGATGTAAAAAAAAAGAAAACGAAATTCCCAAGATCAAAAATGAAATGGGTGAACTCATTACTATTATGTTGATAAATCAAAACTATTTTATCCAGCTGTATGCCAATAAATTTGAAAATATGAGTAAAATGGATGAAATTTTGCAAAAATCTAAGCTTCCTCAATTAATTGAAGGATTAAAATATTTAAGTACTCATTTCAGAAAAAAGAAATTGAAGAAAGCATCAGTAAAATCCCTAAAATCTCCAGATCCAGACAGATTTACAACTGAATTCTACCAACCATTAGATAAACAATTTTTTTCCAAATCTTTATAAACTATTGTTAAAAATAGGTGAATGAATTCTGTCAAATTCCTTTTATGAAAACAATATGGTGTTGATACCTAAACTACAAAAAGGAAACAGATAAAGAAAACTATAAAGCAACCACCTTAATGAACATGGAAGCAAAAATCTTAAGTAAAATTTTTCCAAGTAATTACAAAAAATTTTTACTATGATAATATGCCATGGTCAGGTAGGCTGGTATTTTTCAATATTTGGAAAACAATCAACATAACTGACTATATTAATTAAAAACCAACAGAAATTATATGATTATTTCAATAGATGCTGAAAAAAGTCTTTGACAAATTACAATATCCATTTCTATTAAAAATACTAGAAAGAATAGGAATAAATGGAGATTTCCTTAAAATAATACACAAAAACAATCAAAAGCCATCAGCAAATATTATTTGTACAGGTAATAAACTAGGAGCATTTCAATTAATTCAAGAATGTAACAAGGATGTGCATTATGACCATTATTATTCAATAAAGTAATAGAAATATTTGATTTAACATTAAAAATTATTTGAAGGAGTTAGAATTGGTGATGAGAAAGTATATACATACATATATATATATATATATATATATATATATATATATATATATATGTAACAATTAAGCCAAAGGGCAAGTGAGAGAAAAGGAAATTCTATTTCAAGTAACTGTATACGATATAAAGTACTTGGGAATCTTATAAAGTTCTTTTCACGGAAATAAAGTAAGATCTATATAATTAGAAAATATTCATATTTAGATTTAACTAATTTAATCAAAATGACCATTTAACCCAAATTAATTTATTCCATACCATACCAATCAAATTACCAAAAAATGTTTTACAAACATGGAAATCATGGTAACATAATTTTTCTTGAGCAAAATATATCAAGAATATGAAGGAAATAGATCCACATCTCATATCCTATACCAAAATAAGGTCAAAATGGGAACAAGATTTAGACCTAAAGTTAAATTAATTGGACAAAAAATATTCTATATATCTGATCTATGGAAAGGAATGAATTCATGACCAAATAAGATTTAGAGCATATTATAAATTGCAAAATGAATGATTTAGACTATATTAAATTTAAAAGTTTTTTCCAGTAGAAATCTGGGAAACAATGTTCACAACCAGGAGTTCTGATAAAGGTCTCACTTCTAATATATACAGAGAATTACATCAAATTTATAAGATCACAAGTCATTCCCGAATTGATAAATGCTCAAAGAATATGAAAAGACAGTTTTCAAATGAAGAAATTATAGCTATATATAATCATATGAAAAACTCTCCAAATCATTATGGATTAGAGAAATTCAATATGGTATCATCTCACGCTGATTAGATTTAACAAGATGAGAAAAAGAGAAGATAATCAATGTTGGAGTGGTTGTGGGAGGATTGGGACACTGATGCATTGCTGGTAGAGTTGTGGTGGCACTATATCCAAAGCACAATAAAACTGTTCAAACACTTTGACTCAGCAATTCCAATTCTAGGCCTATATCCAGAAAAAAATTATAAAAAATGGGAAAAGTATTCCTGACAATTATTTTTGTATTGACAAATAATTGGAAATTTAGGGCTAAACAAATTGTGGTACATGAATACTATGGAATAATATTGTTCTATTAGAAATCATAAATGGACATACTCTAGAGAAGCATGGAATGAGTTTCAGACTCTGATGCTTAGCAAATGGAGCAGAACCCAGAGAACAATGTACACATCAACAACAGCATTATGAAATAAATAACCTTAATGGAAACATCTCCTCTCAGCATTCCAGAGAGCTAGGACAACCATATTAGACTGGCTATGAACTATGTTAATCCTATCCAGATGAAGAAAACCAAAAGAAAAGAAAAGACACACACACACACACACACACACACACACACACACACACACACACACACAAACACACACACAAAACAATTATCCTGAATATGAAATTAATACAAAAGATCTCTTAGGTATCTCTTTCCTTTAATCCTCATTCCTCATGCCAAAAATTACTAATTTGTAAGCATGCTTATTAAAACATGTATTTAAAATGCTAACCTGTCTGTTCCCTGCTGAGGGGATGAGGAGTTTGGGAAGGGAGGGTGTAGGGAAATTTTGCAACTTGGAAATATGCAAGTGTATGAAAATAAAAGTATTTATTAAGAAAAAGAATATCAAGGGAATTGATGGAATAAAAACAAAGAATGGTGACCTAGTTGTGCCAGATCTAAAACCATATTGTATGTTTATGTTGTTTACAGTCATCAAAATTGTCTGAAACTAATTAAGAAATAATCAGTAGGGGCAGCTAGGTGGTGCAGTGAATAGAGCACCAACCCTGGAGTAAGGAGTACCTGAGTTCAAATCTGACCTTAGGCACTTAATAATTGGCTAGCTGTGTGACCTTGGGCAAGTCACTTAACCCCCATTGCCTTAAATAAATGGGAAAAAAAACAGAGATTCAGTAGATTAGAATAGGTACAAAATAATCAGTAGTAAATAACTAAAGAAAATCACTACCTGACCAAATTAAAGATATTATCTTCTAGGGTAAGAACTCACTAATTGAAAAAAAAAAACTGCTGCAAAAATAAAAAAAAATAGGATGGCAATGTTTCAGTGCTAAGATGGCAGAATGAAGGCAGGAAATTCCAGCAACTAATGTCCAGATCACTCCAAATATCTCTAAATAATGACTAACTGAATTGTAGAGTGGTGGAAACCACAGAAAGACTTAATGAAATAATTTTCTAGCCAAGACAAATTTTAAGATCCACTGCAAAGGTCTGTTTCATCAGGGTTAAAATGGGTTGCAAATATAAAATTCTTGTGAGCCTATCTGCCAAGGCAGACTCAGAAACTCTATGAAAACAATTAAAAAAATTCTTCACACAAATAAAATCAGATTGAAATAATGGGAAAATATGAACTACTCATGGATAGACCAAGCTAATATAATAAAAATGACAATTCTACCTACATTAATCTACTTATTTAGTTCATTACCCCTAAACTTCCAAAAATTACTTTAATGAGCTAGAAGAAATTGTAACTAAATTCGTATGGAGAAGCAAAATTCAAGAATATCCAGGTATTTAATTATAAAAAAATGCAGAAGGTGTCTTAGTCTTACCAGATCTAAAATTGTACTATAACAACATCAGTCAACGAAACTGTATTGGCTATGAGAAATAGAGTGGTGGAACATTGGAATAGATTAAGTGCAAAAGAGAGAGCAGGAAACGATTAGCATAATCTACTGTTTGATAAATCCAGAGTTTAGCTTTTGGGATAAGAACACTCTCTTCAATAAAATCTGTTGGGGAAGGTAGTATAGCAGAAACTTGAATTTGACCAACACCTCACACCCTATACCAAGATAAGATCAAAATGGGTACAGGATTTAGTAAAAAAAAAAGCCAATATTATAAGTAAACTAGGCGATCAAGGAATAGTTTATCTGTCAGATCTATGGAAAGGGAAGCAGTTTATGCCCAACAAAGAGAAAGAGAACATCATTAAAACAAACTAGATAATTTTTCTTAAATCAAAATGAAAAGCTTTTGCACAAACAAAATCACTGAAACCAAGATTAAAAGAAATGTAGCAAATTGGAAACAATTTTTGTTAACAGTATTTTGGAAAAAAGGACTCATTTCTAAAATTTATAGAGTACTGAATCAAATTTATCAAAAAAACAAACCCATACTCCAATTGACAAATGATCAATTGATATGCAAAGGCAATTTACAGATGAAGAAATCAAAGCAATCCATATTCATAAGAAAAATTGCCCTTAATCATTACTGATTAGAGAAATGCAAATTAAAGCACTGAGGTACTATCTCACATATATCAGACTGACCAATGTTTCCAGAAAGGACAATGGTCAATGTTGTAAGGGATGTGGGAAATCTGAGACACTAATACATTTTTGCTGGAGCTGTGAAACTTTACTGGAGAGCAATCTGGAATTCTGCCCAAAAGGCAATAAAAATGTGCATACCCTTTGATCCATCAATACCACTACTGGGTCTATACCCTGAAGAGCTCATGCAAAAGGGTAAGATCATCATTGCAAAAAAATATTCATAATAGCCCTGTTTGCAATAGAAAAGAATTGAAAATCAAGTGAATGTCCGTCAACTGAGGAATGGCTGAACATAATGTGAGATGTGTATGTTATGGAATATTATTGTTCTGTTAGAAACTAAGAGGGATGGGAATTCAGAGAAGCCTAGAAAGACTTGGATGAACTGATGATGAGAGAGATGAGCAGAACCAGAAGAATGTTGTACAACCTAACAGCAACATGCGAGTGATGATCAATCTGACTGGACTTGCTTATTCCATCAGTGCAATAATCAAGGACAATTTTAGAGCACCTGTGATGGAGAATAACATCTGTACCCAGAGAAATAACTGTGGAACTTAAACAAAGACCAAAGTCTATTACCTTCAATTTTTTATAAAAAAGTGTCTAATGTACTACATAATTTCACTATCCCCAAAATTTAATATTCTCCTTAAGGATATGATTTCTCTCCCAACACACTCAATTTCAATCAATGTATAGCATGGAAACAAAGTAAAGATTACCAGAATGCCTTCTTTGGGGTTGTGGGGAAGGGAAAGCAGAATGGAGGAAAGGTTATGAAATTCACACCCTTACATAAAATGATGGGTAGAAAAAATTATTGTATATAATTGAAAAACAAATAAAATAGTAATTAAAAAATAATTAAGTGTTGCAAGCAAACTGGCTCTAGGAATCCAGGAATAGACCACAGGGCTCCTAGATCTGTGAAAGAGGGGCTGGTTTCCAGATTTCTCAGCTCTGGAATTGCCAAAGACAACTTGGAAAGTCAACGGGAACACTGCTGTATTAGTGAGCCCAGAGCCCAATCCAGTGCAGCCTCAGTGTAGACCTATTCATTGAAATCAGGAGAAGGCATATAGAGCCACCTGGCAGGGAGCCATTTGGAATTTGCTTCCAGAGCATTCAGCCTACAGATGTTAAGGTGGTTGGGGGAGACTGCAGATGACTCTTTGCTATCTCAAATTCAAGACTTTGTTGCTTTGCCCATACTCAGATCTACATTGCAGTTTGGATCCCAGCCTCAGGAAAAGGAACTTTACTTCCTTAGAAGATCAGAGAACCTCTTTATATTTCCAGGTAGAGGAGAGTGCTTGTGGTCATCCACAGACCAGAACACAGGCCAGGAGGATGTGTCAGAGTCTCTCATAATACCTTGAAGGAATTGAGGTCCCTGGGTTCTATCCCTGAAAATAGCCACAGAAACCCTCAAAAAACTGAAGAAAGTGTGCCCTCTAGCCTGGAAATATAATCCCCTTAATAAAGAATTAAAATCCTATCATAGATTGGAGAAATTAACAAACAGAAGGAAAAAAATTCAACTACAGACAATTACTTTAGTCTTATTGATGTTAAAAACATGTATGTTGGGTTGGCTAGGTGGCATAGTGGATAAAGCACTGGCCTCGGAGTCTGGAGGACCTGGGTTCAAATCCAGTCTCAGACACTTAATAATTACGTAGCTGTTTGGCCTTGGGCAAGCCACTTAACCCCATTTTCCTTGCAAAAACCTAAAAAATATGTAAGTTTATATATCCAAAGACTCCAAGAAAAATAGGAATTTCTCTCAAAAAAAAGATTTGGAGTAAGGGAGATAGAGGAAAAATTGGGAAGAGAAATGAGAACAATGCAAGAAATTCATGAAAACCAAATTAGCAGCTTAGTGAAGGAATTACTAAAAAATACTGAAGGAAAAACATTTTAAAAACTAGTTTAGGTCAAATGGAAAAAGTAGTTCAAAAGGCCAATGAGAAGAATTGCCTTGAAAACAGAAGTGGTCAGAAGGAAAAGTAGGTAAAAACACTTAATGAAGAAAATCATTCTTTCAAATATAGAATGTTGCCAATGGTGACTGCTGACTTTGTGAGAAATCAAGCAATAAAACAAAACCAAAAGAATGAAAAGCTAGAATAAAATGTGAAATATTTCACTGGAAAAATTACTGACCTGGAAAACAGATCCAGGGTAGATAATTGAAAGATTTTCAGGCTACCTGAAAGACATGATCTGGAAAAGAGCCTAGTCTTCATTTTAAAAGAAATAGTCCAGAAATATGAACCTGATTTCCTAGAAGAAGAGGACAAAATATAAAACAAGGGACTTCACCCATAACCTCCTTATGTTTTTAGGTTTTTGCAAGGCAATGGGGTTAAGTGGCTTGCCCAAGGCCTCACAACTAGGTAATTATTAAGTTTCTGAGGCTGGATTTGAATTCAGGTACTCCCAACTCCAGGGCCAGTGCTCTATCCACTGCTCCACTTAGCCTCCCTACCTATAACTTCTTGAAAGAAATCCCAAATTAAAAAGCCCAGGAATATTATTGCCAAATTCCATCACTCCCAAATCAAATAGAAAGTATTACAAGCAGCCAGAAAGAAATAATTCAATTATTATAACATTACAATCAGGATTACACAAGATTTAGCAGCTTCTATATTAAGGGCTCACAGGGATTTGAATATGATATTCTGGAAGACAAAAGAATTTGGACTGAAACTGAGAATCAACTACACAGAAAAATAAAAAATTCTCTTTCAGATGTAAAGATGGATAGGCAATGAAATGGGGGGCTTTCAGACTTTCCTATTCAAATCAACAAAGCTGAACATAAAGTTTGATCTTCAGGCACAGGACTCAGGTGAAATATACAAAGATGAATGGGAAGTGTAAATTATGAGAGATTTAATGATGTTGAATTTCTTGTATTTCTTCATGGGAATATGATACTGTTTACTCATATGATCCTTCTCATTTCTTAGGGCAGGCAGAAGGAATGTTTATAGACAAGACATAAGAGGGAGTTCAATATGAAGGTATAATATATTATAAATTTGGAGTTAATGGACAATGAAAGAATATATTGGGAGAAAGGTAAAGGATTGCTAAACTGGACTAAGTTTTTTCTATAAAAGAGACAAGAAAAAGCTTTTTTTTAACATAAGGGGGAAAGGTAAGGGTTGAATTAGTGAGCCTTCATTCTTATCAGAAATGACTTGGAGAAGAAATACCATATACACTCAATTGGGTATAAAAATATGTCTTACTCTTGATGAAAATAGGAGAGGAAGGAAATGGGAGAAAGAAGATGGGGATAGAGGGAGGATATGTTTCAAGTGTCCATCCCTTCTCATTATGTATATTCTCTTTTCTAGAGTTATGAGACTCTTTTTCCCACGTGGGTACATAGCCAGTTTCATCTTATTGTATATCAGTTTTTTGTAACCTTTTCATGTGTCTCTTGAGCCTCCTATATGATATCCAGATTTTCTGTTTAGCTCTGGTCTTTTCATTATGAAATCTTGGATGTCTCCCATTTCATTAAATATCCATATTTTTTTTGATGAAAGAGAAGGATCAGCTTTGTTGGGTAGTGGATTCTTGGCTGCAATCCAACCTCCCTTGCTCTTGGGAATATCTCATTCCATGCGCTTTAATTCTATTTTTAAAGAACTTTTCCATTTGCCCAAATGTAGTTTTGATAAAATCATTTCCTTTTTGCATTTTCCCAGTTCAGGGCTTGAGAGAATCATTTTCTATTTGCATTTGCCCAATTAAAGATCTGAGAGAATTATTCTCATTTTGTATTTGTTTTTGCCAAGGATTTGTTTTCTTCTTGCTAGATATTAATTTTTCTCTTGAGTTTCTTTTTCCAATTTTTCCAATTGATTTTTAAACTCCTTCCTGATTTCTTCAATGAAGTCTTTCTAGGTTGGAGATCAATTCATATTCTCCTCAGCAGTGTTAGATCTCTCTGCATTAGGATCATTACTTCTAAGTATTTCTCCGTGGGCCTCCCCCCTCCCTTTTCTCTGGCCT
The DNA here is from genome assembly GCF_037893015.1 of Macrotis lagotis. NCBI lineage: Eukaryota > Metazoa > Chordata > Mammalia > Peramelemorphia > Peramelidae > Macrotis > Macrotis lagotis. The sequence continues at coordinate 134,819,833 of NC_133658.1, forward strand.
TTTTTCATCTTGTGTTTGGGGTGGGGAGCTGACTCTCAGAGGTTTGCTTTTGAGGATTCTAGAGGTTTTGTTCACTTGGCTTAGTAATTCTAAGGGTCAGCCAGTAGTGGGTACTGGTTGCTTTTCTGGAGTGTTTGAGATCTTTAGCAGCAGGGTCTGTGTTGACCTTGAAAACTGGTCTGAGCCCTGGGGAAGGGAGTTAATCTATTTCTGTTGAATGGGAGTGGGGTGGGGGGTTGTTTACTGTTTGTTCTGGGTGAAGGGTTCTGCTGAAAGTGTGGAGTTCAGGTCACTGATCCAGCTGGTTGTTCTCCAGATGTGTTCTGAGACTCTGTGCTGGAATTAACTCTCCAGTAGCTCTTCTCTCCCTGGCCAAAGACTCCACAGCTAAAGCTGGATTTTGCGCCCATGGCTCACTGACATCTCCATGGCTGACGCTGACCCCTAGACACGCCCAGGTTGCCATCCATAGTGCTAAATCCTTTGCTCTAGTCTCCCGGTTCACTGATAGTCCCCTGAGACAATCTTTCTTGGTAGATGATCTTCTCCTAGCTTCTCTTTCTGGGTTTTGTTCATCAAATTTCTCTCATGTTATTTCTGAGGGGAAAGAGAGAGAGCATTATCACCTTGTATGTCTTCTCTCAGCCATCTTGGCTGGAAGTCTAATCATACTTTTTTTTTCAGAAGATATACCTATTTCTTTTTTTCTTTAATTTTTATCTCATTTATTTATTTATTTTTATTTTGTACAAATAATGTTTTTTGTACATTACTAAAATATACATGTTTAAGAGTAAACATAAAACTCCCTCCCCCCCAAAATATAGACCCACATGGTGACAATGTAAAGGGGAAAGAAAAACATTAAAATTAAAAGAAAAGAAAAATAATAATAATAATTGTAGGTATGGCCAGGTGGCGCAGTGGATGGAGGTGGCACAGTGGATGGTGCACTGGTCCTGGAGCCAAGAGCACCGGAGCCCAAATCCAGCCTCAGACAATCAACAATCACCCAGCTGTGTGACCCTGTGCAAGTCACCCCAAACCCATGATTCAGTCTCCAAATGCCTGTTCCTAATTTGATTTGGGATGTCTTTGCTGTCAAAGTCTGTGCTAGATTGTGCTTCTCTCTCACCCTGGTGCAAAAAATCTTTTGTGCTGACCTTCTACATTGTCACAGGCAGGAAAATTGTTTCATTTCATCTTTTGGGCAATTCTGTTACTCTAGAATTTGTTTAGAGACATTTGCAAAGGTATCTGGAGTGTCTGCCTTTAATTTGCCAACTTGGCTCCTCCTCCTCTGAAATCTTGATGCTATTTTCTTCAATATTTTTGTGCCTCCCTTATCAAGCTATTAACTCTTTTTTTCTTGGTTGTCTTGTATCAATTTGTTTTCTTTTTTCAGTTTTTCCTCTTCTTTAAATTGTCTTTAATTCTTTTTGAGCTCTTCCAGAGCCTGAGAGTGATTAAAAGTTTTCTGAGGCTTTTCATATAGTTATTTTGATTTTGTTGTTTTATGAGTTTACACTTTGATACTCCCTGTTACCAAAATCATTCTTCACATTGGGTTCTTTTTCTGTTCATTTTTCAGCTTATTTCTTGACTTTATATTAATATTGAATTTTGCTCATGGGATATAAGGCACTATTCCAAATTTTAGATTTTTTATACTGCATTTCCAGAACTAACTCTTGGAGTCTGTAATTTTCAGTTCTAAGGTGATATGGTCTAAGAAGATTTGGAGTCACTGCTCTTTTGTCCCGTCTTCTGGTGTGTGAGTATTCTTCTCATCTTGTAGCTATGACCTGATCTTGTTAATACTGCTCCTCATCCTGTAAGTGAGATCCTGAACTTCTTTTAGATAATGTAATAGACTCTTACTGCACATTTAAGTAAAGAGTTCTCTGTAATATCCTTCTATCTGGTTGTTTGTGGGGGTCCAGGACTCTTTCTGTGGTGTCAGTCATCCCCAAGACCTGCTACTGACTTGTTTAGTCAAGGTCTTCACTGACATGGCTTTTGCTTGTCCATTTTCCACTCTCATCCTAAGAAAACAGACATTTTCTATTTCTAATGTGTGTTAAGACTTTATTTCAACATTGGTTGAAGGTGAATTTGTTGAGCTCAGGCAATTCCATGCCTTAACTTCACCATCTTGGAAGCCTAAGTTTCTTCCACTATAAAATTTATTTCCTGTCTTTGACTATTTCCAAGACTCTTTTCAGTTCAAAAACCCATAGACCTAATAATCTACTTTACGTAGACATGTTAAAGATGAAGTTTTTTTTTTTTTTTAGAAGTACTCCAAAAGAAAGAAACCTTGGAGCAGTATTCTATAGGATATACAGTGCCAGAATGGGAAAGGGAAGTGGAGCAGATTTAGATTTCAATCCTAATTCTGTTGCCCATTCCCTTTGTAACTCAAGTAAGTAACATGCTCACCCTCAATTACTACAACCATAAAATTAGAGGACTTGTATATAGGACTTTAAATGGTACCATACTACTTTGAAGCTATTATCCCAAGAATGTAATAGCAATAATTACATATCCCTGTGTCTAACAATTTGTTAGTCGGTCAATATGCATTCATTAAGCACCTACTAATTGTTAGGCCCAGGGATAAAGTCCAGTGATATGAAGAATGGCAAAATTTAGTTTATATTCTCAAAACAATAGAGACAATATTCAAACTATGAAAAAATTAAATACATGCAAGAAAGGTTTAAGATAATCAATAAAGGAAAGTAATTGGAATTTGGGGTTATCAGAAAAGGTCTCTTATAAAAGGTATTTTTTTTTAGGTTTTTACAAGGCAAATGGGGTTAAGTGTCTTGCCCAAGGCTACACAGATAGGTAATTATTAAGTGTCTGAGGCAGGATTTGAGCTCAGGCACTTCTCACTCCAGGGCCTGTGCTCTATCTGCTGCAACACCTAGCTGCCCTAAAAGGTAATATTTTGACTGGAATGTTAAAGAAGCCTGAAAAGCCAGGAAGTGAAAGAGTCATACAGGTTTGGGCAAGAACCAGTAAAGATTTAGAGTGTGTTGATGAAGATTCTTGCTTGAGGCACAAATAAAAGGTCTGTCTGTGTACCCTGGTACAAAGAGAAGTAATAAAGAACAAAAAAGCATATATGTATTTTTCTTTATGAAAGAGAGGGGGAAGAGTGATGAAAGTTCTTTGAATGCCAAATAGAGAAATTTGATTTTCATTTCTGATTTGATAGGAACTCAGTAATTGGTTGCAAAAAGAAGTGACATGATAAGATCTATGAAGAAAATCTCTTTGATAGCTGGATTGATGAGAGCCTTGAATGAAGAAAGAGCTGAGGTGGGGAGACCAAGTAGCAACAATAGACCATATATGGTACAATGAAGTTTGAGGGGAGAATAAGCATTACCAGGCACTGTATTAAGACTTTTACTAATATCTTTCTTGATCCTTAAAACAGCCTGAGGTAGGTGCTATTGTGATCTTACAATTGATGTGTCTATAGCTAACTTTTAACTTGTTTTTTTCTTATAAAGGTCCAGTTCCCATCAAATTGTAGACTCTGGTTGTCTAGAATCTAAACTCTAGGTGAAGGAGATTCATACTATGATGATGATAATGCAGTCAGAGGGAATATGCAAGAGATTTTGTGAAGACAAAACCTAATGAATTTGGCAACAGATTTGACATGGGGGATGAGAGAAATGAACAGTAAGGATAGCACCTAGTTTTTGAGCCTGGGTGCCTAGGATATTTATCCACAGTAATGAAAAAAAGTTGGGAGGGTTCCAATTAAGTTTTGATCTTGTTGGGTTTAGAAAATTTGGTATAGGAGTATGAGGTTTAGAAGAGAGCTTAGGTCTTGATGAGTTGAAACTGACAGCTGATGAGATCACCAAATGAAAATAATATATATAAAGGAAAGAGAAAAGAATACAAAACCCTGAGGGATGCTCATCTTTAATAGGTATGACTTGAATGAAAATACAGAAAAAGACATAGAAAATGTTCAGACACACATAAGAAGAACTAAAATTGAATAGTATCACAAAATATCTTATTTGAGGAGGAAATGCAGTTGGTTTTTGCTGGGAAAAACTACCCTGATTACCATAAATTAATATATACCTAAGAAAATAAACATACCCATTTCCTGCTGTGTTTTTTTGGTGGGGTTCCTTAATCCTGTCTATTACAGATTATGTTGTAAATTAAAGAAGATACAAGAAAATGAAGGCAGGGGTGTGCATGGAATAGATAAAATATTTATGAAGTCCTTATTATGGAACAGGAGCTATACTAAAGAGGAGGGTTACAATTATAAACAAGACTCCTTCATAGGATAAATTGTACTCAAAGATTTTATAAGTTAATAGAGAAACATAAAAAAGTGATTGGGAAAAAATATAGGAGGGAGTGGAACAGAATAAGGCATATGAGGAATGATCTGGAGATGGCTATAGAGTTGGGGGGGCATATCTAAATTCAGGTAAAATAGGACAAAAAATAACTTTTTAAAATCCAGATTAATTTCAGGACTAGAGTTGAAATTTCCAAATGGCAATTGTAGGCTAAAAGGAGGTGGAGATGAAAGCTGGAGTGGAGGTCAGATGGTAGTGAAAGAGTGCAGCAGGAATTAAGTGCAAGGAAGAATAGGCAAATATGTTATTTCCATTTAAATGTTGACATACAGGTAGAGAGTGTTTTCATAATTTTGGAATTCACTATGCATATCTCTTTTGACAAAGGACTGAGTTCTTAAGGCATTCCTGAACATTGAAATGTTGGCTATTTATTAATTAGTAGATTGAGTTGGAACTAATTCTCTTGTTAATGCAAAAATAAAGTTGGTGAATTCTTCAGACAGATGTCCCAGGTTGGATATGAGTTGCTTAATAACCTTAAAAACTAGAATTATATAGAACTTTAAAGTTTGCAAAATTCTCATATCTTTTAACTAATTTGAGCACTGAAACAATTCTGACAAGTAAATTTAATTACTATACATATAAGTATCTCTTCTCTGTAGATAAGGAATCAACTAGATCTCAGACATTTTCATGAAAATAAAATTCATTTAATTGTATTTCCTTTCCATGGTGATTATACAATTTTTTTGAAGAATCATGGTATTTTCAAATGAAATGAAATAAATATTAAGACCTGATAATGTATAAGGATTCCAAATTAGTGAAATAAACAGTGAATTCCATATTGATAAGATGAATAAAAAATCTGAAACTTTTATCTCATATACCAAAATCTGGCAGAGGATAATGAGTTGCTTTCCTCTTAGAATGACCCAGAGATTACTCTCTCCACATCCTACAATCATCTATTGATCTATATCCCTACTGTGATAAGGGAACAAAATATCCCTTAAGGGATGGTGATAGAGTAGTATCATTTTACAATGGAAATTGGGAGAAAAGGGAGAGAGCAGTTGGCAGATCCAAGATGGTAGCATGAAAATAGGACTTCTCTCCAAAATATTTCAAAAACCTTAAAATTATGACTCTAACTAAATTTTAGAGAGACAGAACCCACAGAAAGATCCAGTGAGGCAATTCTCCAGCCCAAGGCAACCTGGAAGATGATGGGGAGTATCTTTTCTACATAGTTGGAGGGAGTGGCAGCACAGCCAGGATCACCATGCTGGAGCAAAGTAACTCAAACCTTTCAGGGACAGCCTATGTGGTACCTGGTTCCCTGGGGGCGCCTAGGTCCCTGGGAGTCCTGGCTCCTGCCAGCAGAAGCAGTTCCTGACCAGCCAATCCAAGGAACACCAAGCACAACTTGGAATATCAGGCAGGGAAACCTCTGTCAGAGAGAACATGAAGCCCAGGCAAGCTTGACCTTCAATATAGCCATACCTATCAGTACAACCTAGATCCCAGGAAATGGAAGCAGACTGCCCAGCAGGTTGCTGCCCAACATCTACTCCCAGAGCACTCAGCCCATGGAAGGTAAGGGGGTGAGGGGAGAGTACTGAGGCCTCTCCTCTGTCCATGGAACAGGACAGTGGTGCTTTGTCCATATTCACACCTTTGTCACAGTCTCGACCCCCATACTTTCATAGTGGAGCAGTGATCCTCCTTACAGAGCCAGGGCAGAGGGCTGTGCTTGTGGTCATTCACAGACCAAAACCCAGGCCAGCAGAGCAGTCAGAGCCTCTCATAAGACACTAAAGGAACTGAGGTCATTGCAGTGTCTCCCAATAATACACAAAACTTCTATAAACATCCTAAAAGCAGGGCACAGGCTGGGGAAATGAGTAAAGAGATAAAAAAGGAACCTGGCTGTAGACAATTACTTTGGTCCCAAAGAGGATCAGATGATGGAAAAGTAAAAGCTTCTACATCCAAAGCCTCCAAGAAAAATAGGAATTCAGCTCAGGCTATGGCAGATCTCAAAAAAGATTTTGAAAATCAAATAAGGGGAGTAAAGGAAAAATACAGAAGAGAAATAAGAGAGATGCAGGAAAAAAATGAAATCCAAGTCAACAGCTTAGTCAAGGAAATCCAAAAAATGCTTAAGAAAACATGTTAAAAACCAATTTAGGTCAAATTCAAAAAGCGTTCCAAAAAGTTAATGATGAGAATACCTTAAATAAGCAGAATTGGCCAAATAGAAAAGGAAATAAGAAAGCTCTCTGACAAAAACAACTCCTTCGAATGTAGAATGGAGCTAAAGGAAGCCAATGACTTTGCAAGGAATCAAGAAACAACAAAACAATACCAAAAGAATGAAAAGCTAGAAAAAAATATGAAATACCTCCTTGACAAAACAATTGACCTGGAAAACAGATCCAGGAGAGACAATTTGAAAATTATTGGCCTTCCCCAGTTGATAAATGGCCAAAGGATAAGAACAGACAGTTTTCAAATGAAGAATTCAAAGCTGTATAGTCATATGAAAAAATGCTCCAAATTACTATTGATTAGAAAAATGCAAATTGAAACAGCAATGCAGTATTATCTTACAACTATTAGATTAGCCGAGATAAGAAAAAAGTGGAAACAATCAATGTTGGAGAGGTTGTGGGAGGATTGGGAAATTGATGGATTTCTGGTGGAGTTGTGAACAGTTCCAAGCTTTCTGGAAAGCAATATGGAACTTTGCCCAAAGAGTAGTAAAAGTGTTCATACTCTGACCCAATAATTCCAATTCTTGGTCTAAATTCAGAAGAAATTTTAAAAACTGAGAAAGTCCTACATGTTCCAAAATATTCATAGCAGCTCTTTTTGCAGTGGCAAATAACTGGAAATAAAGAGGATGCCCATCATTTGGGTAATGGCTAAACAAGTTGTGGTACATTAATTCTATGGAATATTACTGTCCTATAAGACACAATAAATGGTCTGATCATAGAGAAGCATGAAATGACTTACCAGATCAGAGCCAAGAGAACAAGGTATACATCAACAACATTATGAGTTAACATTCTTGATGGAAGCAGCTCCTCTCAACAGTCTAGAGAGTTAGGACAACTGTACCTGATTAGTAATGTACTATATCATCCCCAAACAGAGGAAGAAAAACAAAACAAAACAAGATACACAGAAAAAAATAATAAAACAACCATTCTGAATCTGATTAACACTCAATAAAAATTATTTCTTATGTATCTCTTTCCCTTAATCCTACTAATTTCTCATGATAAAAATTATTAATTTGTAAATATGTTTAACAAAATATGTATTTAAAATTCTAACCTGATGGGTCCCTGCTGAGGTGAGGGGGGGTGGGAAGGGAGAGTGGAGGGATATTTGTAACTTAAAAATATGCAAGTACAAATGGATGAAAATAAATGAATAAACTAATTAATAAATTTTAAAATGAAAAAAAATTATTGAGGTACCTGAAAGTCTTGATCATGAAAAGAGCCTTAACTTCATTTTTAAATAATTTCTACAGGAAAATTGCCCTGATATCCTAGAATCAGACAAAAAAAATTGAAAATTGAGAATACACTGATCTTCTCCAGAAAGAGCTTCTCCCCCCAAAAAGAAATAACCCTCAGGAATATTATACCCAAATTCCTGAACTCCCAAGTCAAAGAGGAAATATTACAAGAAGCCAAAATGAAACAATTCAAATATTATGGAACTACAGTCAGGATTACACAGGATTTAGCAGCATCCACATTAATGGTTTATAGGTCATGGGTTATAATATTCTGTAAGGCAAAAGTACATGGAATGCAACTGAGAACAGATTACCCAGAAAAATTGTACATCCCCTTTCAGGGGAAAAGGTGAAAACTCAATGAAATAGGGGAATTCAAATGCCAGATCTGTATAGAAAGTTTGATTTTCATGTACAGGACTCAGATGAAGCATAGAGAGATTGGATAAGAAGGGAAAGTTTTGAGGGCCTTAATGATTATGAAATGTGTGTATTCCTGTGTGGGAAGATGATACTGATAATACTCATATGAACCTTCTCATTTTTTAGATCAGTTAGAAGGTGAATATAAATATATACCAGTTGTAAGGCACAGGAGAGAACTGAATTTGAAGTATAATATATTGTAAAAATAAAGTCAATGGGTGAAAAGGAAATGTACTGGGAGAAAGGGAAAGAAGAGGTAGAATAGGCTAAGATATTTCATCTAAAAGAGTGAAGAAATAGCTTCTGCAGTGGTATGGAAGTAGGGGAAGGTGAGGTGGAGTGAGTGAGCCTTCATTCTCATATGAAATGTCTCAGAGAGGAAACAACATACACACTTAATAGGGTATAGAAATCTAGAGGAAAAAGAAAAGAGGACAAGGGAATGGGATGCAGGGATGTGGGTGATAAAGGAGAAGACAGAATAAAAGGAGAGAAAATGTAATAGATGGTAGTGAGGTGGAATGGAGGGAGGGAATTCAATCACCAATAGCAGTGGAAAAATATGAAAGTAATTTCTTTGATGGACTTATGATAAAGAATGCGATCCACCCTAGAGACAGAGCTGATGGTATCTGAACACACACTGAAGCATATTTTTTTTTTCCTTTTTCTAATTTCACTTTATTTCTCTTGTGCTTTTTATTTTGTGGGGAGGGATTATGTTTGCTCTTACAACTCTATTTTAGTAATGTGTAAATAAATAAAAAAATATATAAATTAAAAGAAAAGGAAAAAAGGAGAGACCAGAATAGGCTGTCCCTTTCTCAATGCAACTACATCCATGGTGAATCTCTTACAAATCCTCTTGCATTTCTGCTGTACTTCCTTTCTCTGCAGAACGGAATAAAATTTAAGAACCAGAACTCCCATTTATGTTTCTGTTGAGAGGTATACAAATGTGTCAAAGTTGATGAACTACTGAGCCAAAAAAGGTACTCTGTGGCCTACAAAGAATGGGGAAAAATATAGTGTGTTCTTTTTTGAGATAGCTTCAGTCTGGGATATAAATAATACCTTTTATCTTTTGAACTTTCTGATGGAGGAAGGGAAAGGAGGCAAAATCAGAGACAACTTCTCCCCTTTCTTCTACTGCAGGCAGCACTGACTACAGAACACATCACAGCACTAATATATTGCAGGGGACTATTAGATTTTTTCCCTAAATCCAGGTGACAAATGAACTTTCTAAACCTATTGATAACTCAATGAAAATTTCATGAATTCCAAAGTTAAGCTTTTACCAGGCAACTCAGAAAAGATGATCACTGCCAGAATGAAGCAGGTAAAAAGATTAAGAAAACTCCAACTATTCTCTAATTTATAAGGATCTTTGGAATTGTGAGTTACACAGAGTTCAGATAAGGGATGAAAGTGAAATATATTTTTAGTAATTTCCTCAATGTTGTTCTTACTTTTACGGAAAATAGATGCTAGAAGTTACGATTTCATTTTTAAGTATTTCTTAATGAATTTTTTATAAAACAGGCATATGCAGTTAGGTAGCACACTAGATAAAGAATTAGTTATGAATCAGCAAGTCTATTTTTGAGTTCAAATCTATCCTCAGACACTTAGCTGCATAACCTTGCATAAGTCACTTAAGCTTGTTTGCCTCAAATCTTCATCTATAAAATAGTTAGAAAAGAAAATGACAAACCACTCCAATATCTTTGCAAAGAAAACATCAAAATGGGGTTAAAAAATCAAACACAACTGAAACAACTAAAAAAACTGATAAATTTTTAAATTAATTTTTATTAAACATTTCTTTTTTTCATAAAGGAAAAAACTATCCCATCCGTTATTAAGTATTTTGTTCATTGAAAGTATCTTTCTATAAGTGTCTTTATTAATCCATTTAAGGAAATCTTAGATAAAAATCCTACCTGAGCTTTGATTTTAGAGATCATCCTTGAAACTCCATGAAGGAAGAAATTAGAGACCTGGAAAAAGTTGGATTCCATCTCTTCTTAAGATCAAGCTGCCCTAGCCTGTCTTTGTGAGTCCAGAGATGATGCTGTCTACCAATCTCCTCATTTTGGATGTATCACCTTAGGAAAACATTGTATTTGTGGGGTCAGTCAAATTGAATATTACCAGATAATTAGGCAGACTGTGAATCAACGTCATTCCTGGGAAATGAATAATAAAACCGAGAAAAATGAAGAAAAGTCCAAGGAGGAAAATCTAAGTCAACAGGTCATCAGCATGTGTAAAAGCTGGAATAAAAAACTTGGGATAAATGAGCTAACAGAAGCAGACAGATTTGAGTCTGGGCTACATATTGAAGACCTTGAATGGGGCTTCAACTTGTCAGAATCTCCTATCTCCCTGAGCTATAACGTAATTTAGGAAAAACAAGAGAAGAGTTTAAACATTGTAGAGTTAGACTGTAATAGTTCAAATTAATATTTTACAGAAAATTGAGGACAAAGAAGTTTATTGCCTTGTAAAACTAGGACTTGAGCCTAGATATCCTGATTCTTCTTCAAATGTCATTTCTTATGTATCATACTGTCCTTTTGTTCCTCATTATTTTAGCCTAAAATTAATGGTCGCAATGTCACTAGTGTCTATCTTCTACAACTCATCAAGCATATAATTTTCAATGTAAAGCCATCATTGAAGGAAAAAAAATTCCTGTGCAATAAGAGATTCCCTTAAAGACTATTGCCAAGGCATCTACTGATTAACTGCCATCAGTGGACAAGCAAATTCAAGAATTCTGGAAATGGCAACAACCCCCAGACCACTGGCTCTGCTTCTAGCTCAATTCCTGTAGTCATTATACTGGAAAGCAGCATGTGTGGAAGAGCAACATGACACTGTTTATTCAAAGACTATAGCCTCTGATTCTTTAGTAGCCAGAGCAATCAAAAATATATATTCAGTTGAAATTAAATTTTAAAAAATGAATTTTCATCTACTTTCTCACTGAAATCTAAGGACTGTGAGACCTTTCAAATGATCTCACAGGTGAAATTAATTCAATCTGATCCAGTATAATTCAATAAGCATTTATTGCACTTACTGTGTTCTAGGAGTTACATTAAATGCTGGGAAACAGTTAATAAAAAAAGTCAGTCTCTACTCTTAGAGAGTACAATTTTGTGGCATGAAACAATACAGAAAAGGAGACACAAAAGCAGCATTCGGGTTGAGGAGTGTATGTGTGAGGAAAACATAAGGGGATCTGGTATAGGGACAATTTTAATCCTAATGTTAAAATAGAGCAGAGTACACAATACAAAGTGAAGTGAATTCTCAATACAATTTCTGTCCTCTACAAAGGAAGACTTGTGAGCAGTTTGGTACTCTGACCTTCAGCATTCCACTGAGAGGGGAGAGGAGGAGAGGGTATCAGTCAGGGTTTGAGGTGGCAGGTATAATGAGAAAATTAGGAATAATGTGTTTAACATAGGAGGACTGCTTATTCCTTGGTGTTAAAACTAGTTGGATTAGCAGATGCAAAAAGGAATGGGATGAAAGAACTTCATAGTTGCTCCCCCCCCCATTAATATGTAAGCTTGAGGAGAGTAGACTATTTCTGGTTTGTTGTTGATATCCTTAGTACTTAGCATAGGGATATTTGTGAGCATGAGCATGTTCAATAAATTACTTTTATTCATGCATTCATCTTTTTATTTTTTTCCTAAGAAATCATTTTGCTCATATGTCATTTCTCAGTTCAATAGGTTTGTATGTATTCTAAAGTTAAGTCTAATCCCTTTACTATGGCACTAAAAGTTCAACAAGATTAGCATCAAACTATTATTATTGACTCATCTCATGACCACTATAATTCAACCAAATTTTAGCTGATCATCAACCACTGAACATTTCTGGTACCATTTCCCAAAAGTGTATTTACTCAGACCATTCCCACCATCTATAAAATCTTTCCCTACTCTTCCCTTGTTCTCTTTAGCTGTCTTTTAAAACAAAGATCAAACCACATTTAACATAGTCTTGGCCAGAAATGGTCCTTCCTTCCTAGATTCTGATAGTGCTTATTACCATGTGATTCACATGGTTAAAACTTGTTTTTAAAATTTTATTTGTTTAAGGCAATGGGGATTAAGTGAGTTGCCCAAGGCTGCACAGATAGTCAATTATTAAGTGTTTGAGGCCAGATTTGAATTTAGACCCTTAGACTCCAGAACCAGTGCTCTATCCATTGAACCACCTCACTGCCCCCATCCATTAAGCCACGAACTGACCCTGTAGTTCTTATATACTGTCTTCATTCATAGTTATTTCTCAATGCCTTTTATATTCCTTATTAAATTATAAGTTCCTGAAGAATGGGATAAGATCTTATTCATCTTTGTATCTCATACAATGTATTGAACATAGAAAGTGCCTACTATATACTTGTTTAGGGAATACACTCATTTCAGACATCAATTTCTACCGCCTCCCTAAACAGGAACTATAGTCTCCAAATGTCTGCCTTTCTTTGAGACTCTTCCTTAGATCTGGAATTAAATTCCTCACTTTTTATTGAATATCTTACTTTATTGTTTAAAACAATTTAAAGATTTTTTTACCACCCAAAGAGCCTCCTTTATTTCCCTTTTCACCCCCCTTAAATGGGTAAATAGGTAATCAACCGTCCCCCCAAGACATGAGTAGTACTTGGTATTGTAACTCTTTTTGTAACACATCTGAAATTTTTTCTCATCAAGATTCTCAACTTCATGTTGGAGATATTGACTTGTGTAATAATAGAAGTCTATCAGAATGGTATGGCACATCAAAAATGCCTCATTTTCCTAGCATTCTAAATCATCTTCTAACTAGTCTCCCGAGCATGTCTCTTCCCTTTATAATTCATCTTCCAAATACAAGCCAGTGATTTTTCGAAAGCATAGGTCTCTATATGTTACCCCTTCATTATCTGTCCACCAGCTTAGTCAGCTCTAGTTCACTGTAACATCCAAGATCAAATATAAGTCCTCTGTTTGTCATTTAAAGCTTTTCATTATACCTGGGTTCTTCCTACTCTTATAGCTTATCTATATCTTGCTTTCTTAAATATACTTTGTGGCCACTTGTAGTTCCTTGAACACAGCAAACCATTTCTTGTTTCTATACCTTTGCAATGGCTATTCCCAAACCTGAAGGGTTCTGCCTCCTTCACTTTATCTTTTAATTTTCCTGTATTCCTTCAAGACTCATCTCACATCTTATAGTTTGCAGGAAACTTTTCATGTTCTGGATCCAAGTATCTTCTTTTTTCAGATTAAATTTCAAGATGGATTAGTTTATATCTTTTATATCACAAGTTATTTATATATATTGTCTCCTTCCCCACCATGAGAGAGTGCATGAAAGTCAGGAACTATTTTTTTTTCATTGTTTGTGCTTGTATTCTGTTTAGATTTCTACTTTCCTTTGCATTCCCAGCACTTCGAATAGTGAATGTTATAACATTATCTTCTTTTTGATTCTTTCTTTTTTTGTTTATTTATTTTATATTATTACAATAATCTTGTGAGACTAATCATAATTCCCCACCAAAAAGATGAGAAATCTCAAGAATAGTGAGAAAGGAAAAAAAGGGTACTTTGTGTTCAAATTCCAGGATGGCTTGCCTTACCCATCATAGCTACCAGGGAAGTTGCTTCAATATTATTCCCACAGTTGCTATCACTAGCTGTATTTGTCTCCACTCTCATCTATTCCATTCTCTTTGTCCTTTCATCCTGACCCTGTTCAGAAGTGCACTGTATCTGAGTACCCTCTCCCATTATCTTCCCTCTCTCCTATCACCTACACCCCCTTTCCTTTCCCTTGTCCCCCCTTATCCCATTCCTTTCCTTTCCTTTTTTTTCTAGAATAAGATACATTTCTGTACCCTATTAAATGTGTATGTTATTTCCTATTTGAGGCATTTCAGATGAGCCTGTAGACCTTAGACTGAAAGATAATAGAATCTTAGATATGGAGCTAAAAAAGTTACTGACAAACCATAAACTTTCCCCATTGCACTCCATTGTAAAAGATTTTTCTTTACTCTTACGTGAAATATTTAGCCCCTTCTTTCTCTTCCTCCTAATACTTTCCTTTATCGTCCATTGACTCCATCTTTTTACTATGCTGAACCATTATATTCAGCTCCTTTCTCTTCTCTCTCTCTCTCTCTCTCTCTCTCTCTCTCTCTCTCTAGATATATATATATATATATACCATATATGTATATATATATATATATATATATATATATATATATATATATACTCCTTCTAAATGCTCTGCTCTTATAAATGAGAAAGTTTATAGGAGTCATGAGGATCTTCCTCCCATGCAGGAATACAAGCAATTCAACATCATTAAGTTCCTCAGAAAGTTTGAAAGTTTATTGTTTCATTGAAAGTTCATCCTTTCCCATGAAAGAGGTTGTTCAGTTTCACTGGGTAGTTGTTTCCTGGTTGTAAACCAAGATATCTGACCTTCCAAGAATATCATATTCCAAGCCCTATGCCAGATCTTGTGTAAACCTGACTAGAGAGGCACAGTATTTGAACTGCTTGTTTCTGGCAGCTGATACTATTTTCTGTTTGACATGGGAATTTTTCTTCTATTATCTCAAGGCAATTTTGCTGTATTAGAAGCATTGTTCTCTGAATCATGAGAAAGGATAGTCCCATTAGTGTAATTGCAGATCTACTTGAATAGTTGAATATTTACAAAACTGTATTGCTCTTTCATGATATAGTTTGAAGCCATTGGATTTACAGTCAAGATGTAATAGACAATTAAGAAAATAATGTGGGATGTTAATAACATTGTGAGGTGATAAACCATGATAAATGCAACTCCTCTCAACATTTCAAAGAGCTAGGACAACCCTATTAAACCAGCTATGGACAATGCTATCCCCAGCCAGAGGAAGAAAAACAAGAAAACAGAATCTGATTAACACTACATTCACTTCTTTAAAAACATCTCTTTTGTATTTCTTTCCCTTAATCCTAATTCCTCATACCAAGCATGGCTAATGTGTAAACATGTTTAACACAAAAGTGAATGTCCAATATTAACCTGACTGTTTGCTGCTGAGGGGAGGGAGCTGATATGGGGGGGGGGGGGTGGAAGGAAATTTTGTAACTTAAAAATATACCTATGCATATGGATAAATGTTGAAATTTTCATAACATGTATTTGTAAAAATAAAATATCAATTAAAAAAGTAGAAAAGAGCTACAATCTTCTTTCTAACTTGTCTCTGGCAAATTGTTTAAATTATCTATCTCAGATTCCTCATCATAAATAAGGAGTTGACAAGCTATAGTGCCTAGGTCAAATCCAGTCACTTGTCTGTTTTTGTATATTTATAAATGTAATAATATTTTTTAAATATTAATCAGCAGCCTAAATTAGGCTTGCAGGCTATGGTTTGTCAGTAATTTTTTTAGCTCCAGATCTAAGATTCTATTATCTTTCAGTCTAAGGTCTACAGGCTCATACCACTCTGTCAATCCTATTTCTTGCCAGAGTCAGGAATCAGAAGAGAAAGTATTCTGAGTTATGGGGAAATATTGGAAGACTTAGCAGTATTTCTAGATATCCTAATGACAATCAATATAAAGATTTGTTTTATTTTGTTGTGCTTTGTTTTGTAGGTAGGTAGTTGAGAGAATATTATATTCTCAGAAAACAATTTTCAATCAACAGCTAATTTAATAAATAATTATCCTTTTAGTTGCTCTTTTATTATTTTTATTATTCATAATTTTCTCATTTATTTTCTTGTCATTTTGATCCCCTTTTAACAATCCTTGCTTTTTGTTGCATTTCTAATACTGGAGTCTCTGTTACAAGTATATTCTTAGCTATCTACTGCAGCTATCCTGTGGAATATTTCCTTATACAACTGATCTCCCCAAGAGGAACAAGTGTATTATAATAAATCCCTCTGTGACTTCCTCAGAAATCCTATGGTTGAAAGGAAAAAATATATATCCTCAGCTGTATTTCTTCTGAACTGAGTTCTTAGATTTTGTGTGTCAGGTTTGGAAAATTGAGAAAGGTGTTACTGACTACTAAGTCAGGAAGATTTTTCAAGCCAAAGAACAAAGGATTCTGATAGATTAAAATGTGTAGCCAGTGGCTTTTATGTCCCCTGTATCAGCTAACGTTTATCAGGGAAATGACTTGCTCTGGTTGTTTTAATATTATCAAATTTGAATTCCAGTGTCATCTAGGACTCAGAAAGAGACAGTAATAGAAAAACAAATCTGTGATTTCCTAGGGACAAAATTCTTGTTCCCTAAATGATATGCACTGGATAAGGAAACTCACTATATATTTTAAAATATTTTATCTTCTGAAAGCTTTTCCCACCAGACTCTGATAATCATGTTAGAGAAACTGAGACACTAACGTTAGTTGCAATCATATCATGTTTGATTAGTATTGTTTAAGTCCATCAAACTTTCCTGTCACTGCATGTGATTTAGAGATGCATTTTTTTATCATGGAACATATGCGAAGCTGCTACAATTAAGTTCTGTGAATTAATTTTTTCCTACACTTAAACACATTTCCCATTCCCTAAGTTGCTTCTTCCATTTTGAATCAGTGCTCAGAGAATCTTACTACTAGAGAGACTTCTGATGTTACAGGATCAGATAATTTAGAGCAAATGTCTTAGAGATCAACTAATCTGCAGCTGAAGAAACTGTTAAATCCAAATCTGAAAAGGTATCTACTCTATCACTCTATGTCAAGTAATTATTTAGCAATCATTTTGTGATCTTCAGTGAATAGAAACTCACTTGCAAAGGTAATTCGTGTTGCTTTTATGCAAAAAGTATTTGTAGAAAATCTTTCTCATATCAAGGAAATCTACTTTTCTATAATTTGTACACATTGATCATAGATCAGTTCTTTAAGGTCACTGAAAATAAGTCTAATCCTTCTTTTGCATGACTACCCTTCAATTCATTAAAAATAGCTGTTTAGTTCCCCCTAGGTTTTTTCTTCTCCAGGATAAACATTCACATTTCATTTGACTGATCTTTCTCCTAATCATTTTGTACATATACCTCACATACAACCTTTGTTCCATTTGATAATGTCCTCCCTAAGTTCTAAAGATACAAATATGGTATTTAAAAAAAGTCCCTGATCTCAGGGAACTTTCATAATAATGAGAATGAAGGGTAATGAATGAGCATTAATACAACCATGTTCAAATACAAATACAAACCATCTATTTATTAATCCCTTGATATGAAAGATTAAAACTAGATTCCTAAAATTACAACAATGTTTGTGATTTTCAGTATTTTCCTACTATTCATGACACTATTTGGGAGAGGCTTGTCATTTCATTTTCCAGTTTATTTTACTTATGAAGAAACTGAAGTACACAGAGTTAAATGACTTGCCCAGGAGTACAAAAATGGTAAATATCCCTTCCTTGCCCAGATTTGAACTCAGAAATATGAGTCTTCCTGACTTCAGGCCCAGCACTCTATTCACTATACTACCTAGCTGCTCCATAACAAAAATAACTAGCATTTATTTATCATGTAAAGATTTTCAAAGTACTAGTAGGTCTTTAATACTATACATATTATATTTAATATTAATAACCCCCAGGAATATTTTAGCCAAGTTCTAGAATTCCCAAGTCAAAGAGAAAATATTATAAGCAGCCAGAAGGACACAATCATAGAACGACAGTCAGGATCACTTAGAACTTAGCAGCAACTACATTAAGAGCGCATAGGAATTGGAATATTATATTCCAGAAGGCAAAAGATCTTGGAATGCAACCAAGAATCAACTACCCAGCAACATTTTCTTCCAAGGGAAAAAGATAGAATTTCAATGAAATAAGGGAATTTAAAATGTTCCTGTTGAAACAATCAGAGCTGAACAGAAAGTTTGATCTTCAAGTACAGGAGGATTCAGGTGAAGCATAGAGAGGGTGGACAAGAAGGGTAAATTATGGGGGACTTGATGATTAGCTGTGTGTATTCCTGCATGGAAAGATGATACTGATAATGATGAAATGATTGTTTTCATTGAATTGAGTAGGTAGAAGGAGCTTTTATTAGTTGAGACACAGGAGAGACCTAATTTCTTTTTAAGTTTTTGCAAGGCAAATGGAGTTAAGTGACTTGCCCAAGGCCACACAACTAGCTAATTATTAAGTGTTTGAGACCAGATTTGAACCCAGGGAACTGGGGACTCCTGACTCCAAGGCCGGTGCTTTATACACTGTGCCACCTAGCCACCCAGGAGAGACCTAAATTTGAAGATGTAATATATGGCAAAAATTGAGTCAGTGGGTGAAAGGGAAATGTACTAGGAGCAAGAGAAAGGAGAGGTAGAATAGACTAAGATATTTCATATAAAAGATATTTCATCTAGCTTTTGCAATGGTATGGAAGGGGGGGGGAGGTGAGGGGGAATGAAGGAGCTTTTATTCTCATCAGAAATGGCTCAGAGAGGAAACAACATACTCAATAGGGTATAGACATCTAGAAGAAAAAGGAGAGAAGGGGGACAGGGAGAGGGGAGGGGACATGTGGGTGATAGTGGAGAGAGTAACTCATAGGAGAGGATAGTCAGATATAACACATTTTTTTTTTTTTTTACTTTTTACAAGGTGGTGGGATTGGCTGGCCTCTCTGTGACCATGGGGCCAGATGGTTCCTGGATCTCTTGGGTGGGATGTGGACTTGGAGCCCCTTGGCCCCAGGGCTCTGTCTGCTGTGCCACTCAGTTGGCCCACAGCATATATTAGAAGAGTGACAGAGAAAAAGGAGAGAAAAAATATAATAAATGTAGTGGGGAGGAATGGATGGAGGGATTGTAATCAGCAACAGAAACTGTAGAGAAATATGGAATCAAATTCTGTGATGTACTTATGATAAAAAATGTAATACACACAGATAGAACTAATGGTATCAGAACACAGACTGAAACACATTTTTTTTCTCTTTCTTTTACTTTATTTCTCATGAGGTATTATATTTTTGTGGGAGAGAGGGTATTATTTTTACTCTTAAACACAAATATTTTAGTAATGTGTAAATAAATTAAACTAAATTTAAAAAATCAAAAACAAAAACAAAATTGCTACAATCAAAGCTTCATTGGAAGGGGAAAGGATTGTTCATTAAAAACCAACTCAATATTCAAATATAGTAAAGGTATTGTTTCCTGATCAACAAAGAAAGAAATAGCAAGGAGTCAGAATGAATGGGGATAAATGAATTACAAAAAAATTCCAGAATACATCTGCTTTGAGTTGTATATAAGAAATACCATCTTGATCATTTTGAAAACTATGATTTTGTTAAATCCACATAAGGTTCTTTTGGCATTTTTGTCAGCAATATCAAATTGTTGACTCATTTAGCTTATGGTCCACTAAAATCATGGAGTATTTTTCATAATATTGTTACCAAGCCATGTTTCCATCATCTTACTATGTGGGGTGTTTTTATTTATTTAAACTTTAATAATTTGTTTTACATTTACTTCTATTAAACTTCATTGTGTTTAATTGTTTAGAATCAATGCCCTCAAGCAGCAGCTTGGCATTATGCTTTCAGTCCTCAGACTTTTCCTTGATCTAGAAAACAATCATAGAATAAGTTCATATCCTCAAATAACTATTGGAACCTCCTCTTCCACTTATATGTCAAATTAATTCTTCTAAAGAGCAAATTTAACTTTATTCCCATTTACCTTCTACCTTGACTCAATAAACAGTAGTGACCCCCAATTACTTAAAGAATAAAATATAGCATCTTTCAGAACACAAACATTTACATAATGTAGTCCATTTCTTTGTTTTTTTCCTTAATTTTAGGGTATTTTTTGTTTTTGCAAGGCAATGGGGTTAAGTGGCTTTTCCAAGGTCAAAAACCTAGGTAATTATTAAGAGTCTGAGGCCAGATTTGAACTCAGGTACTCATGACTCCAGGGCTGGTGCTCCACTGTGCCACCTAACCACCCCATGCAGTCCATTTCTACCTTTCTATTCTCCTTATACCCTAATCACCACCACCCACTCTAAGTTTTTGCTACTGCTCACTTCCTCCTTTCTGAAAAACTCTCCCAACTCACCTCTTCTTCTTGTCTTCCCTGAATTTCTTTAAATCACATATAATCTCAAATTTGCAAGAAGGATTTCCTAATCCCCTTTAATTCTGTCTTTCCTCTGATGATTATTTCTAATTTATACTGAATATATTTTGTTCGTACAGAATTGTATACATCTTGCTATTCCCACTCCTTTTTACCCAGTAGAATGTGAAGAGCATCTGGAGGGCAGGAATTGATTTTTGTCTAGCTTTGTGTCCCTAGAACTTAACACAATGTCTGGAACATAATACACACTTACAAATGATTTTAGTCTCATTTACTTGTGTAATCCACAACCAGGGCACATGTCAAGTCTTCACTTGATGTGTGACAAGAACAAGACTTTTCTTTCAAGTTCCTTATGATAAAGTAGCAGGAACCTTGGATATCTACTTATTCAATCACTTAATAAATAAAAATTAAAAATAAGCATTCAAAATAACAACAATGTGTTTTTCAGTATTGTCTGACTGTTCATGATACCATTTGGGAGAGGCTTGTCATTTCATTATCCAGTTTATTTTACAGATGAGGAACCTGAGGCATACATAGTTAAGTGATTTGCCCAGGAGCACAAAGATAATCAATACCCCTGCCCTGCCCAGATTTGGACTCAAGGAAGATGAGCCCAGCACTCTCTTCACTAAACTACCTAGCTGCTTCATAACAACAATAACTAGCTTTTATTTATCATTTAAAGATTTTCAAAGTGCTAGTATGTGTTTAATTAAATGTTTATTGACTGATTAATTGATTGATAACTATCACATCATTTGAGCCTCACTTCAGTTTTATAAATTAGATGTAACTGGTATTTCCATTTTTTCCAGATGAGGAAACTGAGTAATAAAGAGTACATAATTATATTCTCTGTATCACATAACAACTATATATGTGAGGATGGATTTGTACTCAGGTTTATATTTTCCTTTTCTTTACTCTAAGCTCTGTTTGAATTGTGGTAGAGTAGAGACAACATTCCAGAGAATAACTTACAAGGGGTCAGATATCTGTGATTCAAAGTTTGGTCTTCTGAATCATCAGTGCTATTTCCACTGCACTATTTTTGTGTTATCCAAGTGTTACAAATTTCTCCAGCAGGAATAGTAGAAGTAGAGAAAGAACCTAGAGATTCTAATATCCATGTGTGCATAATAATAGAACAGGGTTAATTGTTCAAATCTGATACAACATGAACTTTACTCAGATTTGAAGATATAAACATGCATAAAAGATTAAAACCTGGTCTCCAACCAGGAACCCATTTTTTTTAACACTGATGTCTTATACCTGCTTAACAATTCAGATAATTTTTCACTAGCTGCATCTTGGACTCCAGTCTCAAAGATGATAGGACTTTCTCAATTCTAGGGCCACCTAAAGCTTTCTTTTTACCTTTCCTCAGTCCAGAACGAGCACTTCATCTGGATCCATGGTATATTGAATTTTGAAAACATGACAGACCAAGAAAGCACATGGACTAAAATGAGATATTCAAAATTTAGGGACAAAGAAGTAGGTTTTAGGAATTCTCTCTGGATCATAAGGTATACTATACCTCTTATTTCTCCCCATATGTTCTTTCTATACCTTTTGTCAAAAACTAAGTAATTACCACTACCTCCCTAAACCAAATCCCAAAGCTCAGGCTGCTTTTTACTACATTAATCCTCTAATAAATAAAAGCATTATAACAGTCATAGGATCATAGCATTATAGCTGGAAGAGCCTTGAAGAGATAACCTAGGTAAAGCTCTCATTTTTTCTTTTAATAAATGGAGAAATACAGGCCTAATCAGGTTAAGTTACTCTTTCAGTCGCACAAACAGAACTTGGCAAGCCAGTATTTATATTGTGGTCATTTGTTCCTAATCCAAGATCTTTTCTCCCTATATCATCCTGCCTCCCCCCCCCCCCCCAACCCATGGTTTCTTGAAATTGGCAACTATCCCAGAATAAAAACTATACGTTGTGATAAAAAAATCTTTGATGTATTAAATTCACCCAACTTATCCAACATCCAACTTTCGAATGACAGTTTCTTAAATATCTACTATGTTTAGAGTACTGGTATAGAAGGGAAATATGTAATATGTAAGGGTAATATAAGACCTGTTACTTGGCGCTGTCACATCAGCTTCAGGTGGGACTTGAAATTCATTAAATCTAGGAGGTTTTGAGGGTGAATTAATTAAAAGTTTGACCAAATATACCAGGTTGATAATGTTATAAATATCTAAATGGCCCTTAGCAGGAAAGAAGTTCCTCATCCCTGTGATATAGGCACTAGAAAAATGCAAATAGCTCATCTCGGATATGGGGTGGAAGACTAATCGAACCATCTAGTAGTTATTTCACTCTGAAGTTTCCCTCAAAGGAGAAGGCTTGAAGGCTGAAATGGAGAGGGATTCTACATGAGCTTCTGTTGAACATATGCCAGTTGTTCCTGAGACACAGGTGAACACCATTAAGAAAGGATGGACATTGGCTCACATTTCTCTCAACTCACTGAAAGGTAGTTGAGTAAAGATGCCTGAATCCAGAGTGAAGGAGACCAGAGCCTCTAAGTTCCCAATGCATAATGCAACTAATATGGCAGGAGCGCTAGGGAGAGTTCACTTTTTTGTGAAGAACAGTGTCATTCTGAAATGGGTTCATCTCAAGAGAGGGAACCAGGCTTTGGCAAATGCAGTAGTTCTGGCAAACAGTGAGTTTGAACTCTAAGGCATATACGAGCAACAGAGTAATATATCCTTTGTGTGGCAAGCTGACATTGTCCCAGTGTTAAAGAGATTGTCAAATGCATCATACTGATGAGCAACTCATAATTCAAAGATGGCAGGAATGAGAGGAAAAACCAAACTGATTATTAGCCTATGGAGCGATAGGTTAGGAAGCACCTAATTGTCTCATTCTGTCACCACATAAAATGGTTAATGCTTGACCTACGTTATTAATCTGTCATGGTGCCTCACTAATATGAGAAGTATGTTTTAAAATTTTTATTCAAGGCAGTGGAGTTAAGTGACTTGCCCAATGTTACACAGCTAGGCAATTATTAAGTGTTTAAGGCCATATTTGAACTCAGTTCCTCATGAGTTGTCCCAGCTATGGGACATAACTAAACCATTTAAGGCCAAGTGACTCAAACAGCTGCCAAACCATCTACAATTGTTAATTTTCCTATAAATCAAATCCAGTTGAATAATTATGGTAAAGGCAAGTGATAAGGATACTTTGTACAACATACACCTCACTATAATAAAAGTAATTGTGAAATTCATACCTCCAATCATTTTGTTGGTTGGTGTTCTCTTCAATACCAAAAGATTAATAGTTACCAACCTGAGTGAAGAATAAGTCCCAAACACAACTTACTATAACACATAGTGTAGTTCACTATAGAAAATCATGTTTTCTGAATATTTATGTTCAATTTCAGGTTCCATTACCTACTTCCTGTTTGACCTTGGGCAAACCAACTAATTTCTCTGGGTCTTAGTTGCCTTCTTTTTAAAATGAATGAGATGGAATACTTAACCTCGAAAGGTCCCCCTCGCTTTAAATCTATGATTTAATGGATACATTCAGGCAAAATGGCAAAGTAAAAGACTTAAATTCTAATTAAAATAAACATAGTTTGAAACCCAGTTCCTTATGGCTTGTTTAGTAACTCCTTAATAGTATTCAATACTTACCAAGTTCTATGACTTTTTTGATTAAGATTAGGCAAGATTAATCACAAAATAATAAAATACCTGATTTGGACAAAACTTAAGAATTCAGCTAGTTCAATTAGTGGATGGGACTGAAATCTCCCTTATTATCTACTATGTGTAGAGTACTGATATAAAAGGCGATTTTGTGGCTCACTGGTAATATAAGACTTATGACCTGGCCCTGGAACATCAGCTGCAGATAGGACTTGAAATTCATAAAACCTAGGAGGTTTTGAGGGTGAATGAACTAAAAGTTTGACCAAATATTCTAGGTTAATAATGTTACTAATAGGGGGTGGCTAGGTAGTGCAGAGGATAAAGCACCGGCCCTGGAGTCAGGAGTACCTGGGTTCAAATATGATCTCAGACACTTAATAATTACCTACCGGTGTGGCCTTGGGAAAGCCACTTAACCCCATTTGCCTTGCAAAAAGAAAATCTAAAAAAAAATAATGTTACAAGTATCTAAATGGTCCTTGGCAGAAAAAAGGTTCCTCATCCCTGTGATATAGGCACTAGAAAAAAAATTGAAAAGTAGATATAAAACATGCCTTTGACTTCATTTAAAATCCTTCAGTTATGAACAATTGACTACATCTTGAGGCAATACATTTCACTTTTTGACTTTTCTAATTGTGTGATTATATACATTCATGACTTGGACTGGAAATCTACCCTTCTGTGCCTTCCTCCATATTATTCCATATTCTATCCTCTTAGGCCAATCAGAATGAGTTCATTCCTTTTTCCAAATGACAGCCCCACAGATACTCAATGATGAATCATGTCCTGCTTCTGTGTTCTAATCTGTAGATTAAATATCACTAATTTCTTCAATTGAGCCTAGTTTGTATGAACTCATGTCCCCACACATTTTATGTGTGATTAGTATCCTTTCTTATATTTGTTATTTTAAATCAAATTATTAGCTAAATTATATTAAGTATCTGATGTGCCAAACATCACCAAATATTCAGCACAGTTTATAAAAAGCTAGCCTCAAAGGCAAGTAATTCTTGACTGAAATCTTTCTTCTGACACTATCTGTATGACTCTAATCAAGTCATTTAGCCACTTAGTTCTCTAGAAAGCCTCAGAGGCCATATATTATAAAGAGACAAAGAATAACATTGCTATAGGAAGTTTCCCAAGTCTCTAATCTTCATATCCCATCTCTATGAGCCAATTCCCTAGGGTAGGAGCTGAGAATACAAATATGAAATTTAAACTGTTCCTGACGACTACAAATGCATGGAACTCATTCTCAGTCCATAAATATTTGTCAGTTAATAAACATGTATTAATAGTCTCCTATGTGCTAGGCATTATGTTGAGAGCTGATACCTTCATGTGCTCTCTAAATTTTCTTTGCACTTAATACTATATTATCCTATATAGGCTATAACAACAGAGTACCTACTTTCACAGACATTACCTGACTAGAAAAGTTTCAAGTTTGGTACTTGGAATGAAGAATACTTTTGACAACTGTGTACTTACCTAGTTAAGTTTACTTGACTTCTAGATGATTTTTTTTTTTGCAGGAAGGAATTGATATTCATGGTTGTGAACATCAATAGAAGGAATGCACAACTTTACACACACACACACACACACACATACATTCATACAAATGCAAATCTATGATACTGCAGTTCTTTTGAATACCTGATGAATACTTTTTGAATTCCTACCTAGGCTTTTTAGTGAAGACATTTGTTGATAATACGATGTAACAGTTTTATATTGTTTAAGGTTTGCAAGTTGCTTTACACATTTTATCTCATTTGGTCCTAACCAAAAATCTTATATTGATTTGTTGTTGTTATTTTAACAAATAAAGATATGGAACCAAAAAGTGGTTAAGTAACTTTGCCAGGAATATTATAACAACTAATTATATGAGGTAGGATTTGAACAGTTCTTTGCTACACATCTTCGTTATTGCAAATTACTGCAATAAATATGAAGATCTCATATACATATTCCATATCAATGAGGTTTTTCATATACAAGCAAAGAACCTTGCTTACAGGACACTTTTCTATGAGATTTTCAAAGCATTTGGAAAGAAGAATGAAATCCCTGCTGTAATGTTCTAAAGCCATCTAAAATTATGTGTCATGATAACCTAAGCGGAAAAAAACAGAGAAAACCAGGTCCTTCTGTCTGTTTAAATAATGAATATCTTCATCTCTGGGAAAGAGAGAGATGTCATCTGTTACTATCTCCCATTTTGGAAGAACCTCAAACTGCAGATTATCTAATAGATTAAGAAGTCCTCTTAGAAAATCTCATTTCCTGATTTTTCTGAGTTCTTCATAAAGATACAAATGCTTTAGATCAGTAGTGTTGTTCAAACCCCATGGAAAGATATATAGTGAAGCAGAAAGAACATTAGATTTGGAGTCTAAGGATAAAGGAGATAGAAAGAACCTAGCCCATTCAACTAGACCAATCTATAAGAGGAAAACAGAATCTCTACTACAATATATCCCATGAAGAGGTAATCTCACTATACTTGATGATTTCCTTTGAATAGTAGCATTTTAGATTATGGACATTTCTATGGTTAGAAAGAATTCCCTTTAATTAAAATGGAATCAACTATAATGTAATTGGAATTGCTGGGTCAAAGGATATGAAGAGTTTTATTGCTTTTTGAGCATAGTTCCATATTGCTCTACAGAATGGTTGGATCATTTCACAACTCTACCAGCAATTCATTGATGTCCCAATCCTCCCACAACCTCTCCAGTATTGACCATTTTCACTTTTTCTCATCTTTGCCAATCTGATAGGTGTGTGATAATACTTCATTGCTGTTGTAATTTGCATTTCTCTATCTCAACCCTTTTTGTATAATGACTCCTTTGGCAGTTTGGTGAAATCTAGGGAACTCTTCTCAGAATGTTTTAATACATAAAGTAATATGCATGGTATAACAAAGGAAATCAATTATATGGAAATATTTTTGAAATATAAATTTAAATAGTTCATGTACCCAGGGTTAAGAACCTTAATCTATGGGCAATTATGACTTTTTATTGTCTGTATTCCTAGTGGCTAGAAGATTTTGTATACAATAGACACTTAATAAATGCTTGTCAAGTTGAATCTTAGCTATTAAACTAGCACTATATTATAGTGCTTATAGATTATGGAGATCTTTTTGTCAACGAATGGGTTAGTTATTCATTATAACTTTATAATATTGACAAATTTACTATATTTTTGTTCAAGTAATTCCTTTAGAAAATTATAAGCAAGGGCGGCTAGGTGGCACAGTGAATAGAACACCTGCCTTGGAGTCAGGAGTACCTGGGTTCAAATCCGACCTCAGACACTTACTAATTACCTAGCTGTGTGGCCTTGGGCAAGCCACTTAACCCCATTGCCTTGCAAAAACTGAAAAAAAAAACCTCAAAAAACAAATAAAAAATTATGATCAAGGGAAGCTCAAGTCCAAATGATATGGTTTCAAGGGGTATTTCTGCTCATTGCTATCAGAGTGACCTTAGACAAGTCATTTCCTTTTCCTGGGTTTCAATTTCTTTCCACACTAAATGAAGTAACTGCTATAAGTCTCCACTATAGTTCAAATTCCTAGAGCTGACTTGGAATATAGAATCATAAGATATGTTCCCCGATTTCTGGGAGCAAAAAACTTCCCTGAAGGAGTTGAGACAAATGACCCTAAAGTCAACCACCTGGACATGAAAAACAGTAGAGAAGAGCAAATATGTGTCCTAATAACTCTCCAATGATTTTTTTTTAAATTTCTGATCCAAAAAGAAAACTTTGTCTTTTAAATGAGTTGTGTCTCTAGGGAGCTTTCCCTACAGCCTGTTTCCTAATTGGATTGCCTGTTTTCCTACAGCCTGTTTACTGATTGGATAACCTTTCTTCCTCACTCAGCAGTGCAACTTGACTAGCTTATCCTTTATCCTGTGGTATAGAAGCCTTATGGTGTTAGAGGAGAAAATGAATACAATGAGAAAAAAATTATCAGTTCTATACATTCAAAAGAGAATTGACATGTTTAGAAAAGAGAGAAATTATTTGATCTAAAATAGATTTAAGAACCAGAGGGTAGAATGATATAGAACTAAGAGTCAAATTTCATCTCTATTACTTTATACCTAAGTGACCTTGGGCAAAACAATTGTCCTGTTTTAGTCTCAATTTCCCAATATGTAAAATTAGAAGATTAAAGCATATGATATCTAAGGTTCTTCCCACTTCTCAACTCTTTGAGTCTAAGCATCAATTAATAAAAAAATTTTGAAGTACTTACTATAATTCAGGCTCAGTAGTAGACTTTGAAGATGAAAGGTGAATCATTACCTCCTTTCAAAGAATTTACATCCTAACAGAAAAGAAAATATGCTTAATATAACTGAATACTTATAAAATAGACCTAGGATCAACTTGAGATAATGAGGTAGGGTAGAATTTGAAGTATACTGAGGTCAGGGAGAAAAAAGAACAGGAAATTTCTCAGAGAAAGACACATACATATAATCTTAAAGGAAACTAGAAATTGATTCTAAGAAGCACATATGTGAGGAAACCATGAAGGGATAAGGAACAGTGATGGAGCAGAATGGCAAAGTGCTTCCTATGTATGGAAACTGAAAAAGAGAGCTTGACTGACTCTCACAAAATGCATTCTTCGTTGCTCTCTGAATCAGCTTATTGGTTTTCTCTCTTCTCAGATGAAGTTGCATCCTAGGTAAAGGCAGTCTGACAGTATTTAAATATATTTATTACAAATCTAAGAAAATTCTAGGGAGCCCTCTCAAAAATGAAGAATTTTTCTTATAAAAAAATCTTTATTTTGTGAACTATTTCCCTATGAAATGAAACAACTTATTTTTAAAAAATGAGTTCCAAATGATTTCCTTCCCTACAGCCCCTCCAACACCTGGATAGTGCAAGTAATATGACATTGACAGTTATATGGGAAGTCATGAAAAATATAATTCCACATTAATCACATTGCAAAAGAAAAGCATACAATCAAAAAAGAGAGGTAGATCGACTTTTTCATGATGGATTCTTTGGAATTAACTTGGATCATTATTTTGACCATAATAGATAAGTCCACAGTTGTTTATCGTTACTAAATACAATGTTTTATAGGTTCTGCTTGTTTCACTCTATCTTACTTCAAATAAGACTTTCCAGGTATTTCTGTAACCATTCTGCTCAACATTTCTTATAGCACAAAAGTACTTCATAAAAAGCAAATATCAGACCTTGCTCTGCTATACTTTAATTGATGTGCATCCTTCCAGTTTCCATTTCTTTGTCTCCAGCATGGGGGGGGGAAAGATTCTCATAAATCTTGATAATTGTAAATCTAACAAAGAGAATATACCTAGGCAGAAATGATGGACATTCATGACCTATCCATGAGACTGCTATCTAAAGAGATGTAACTGATTTTAACCCCACTTGGGAAAAAGACACTACTAACTCTCAGGAACTTTGACTCTATTTGATAGAATATACTGAATTAGAAGGAAAAGATACTCAGAATTATCTATGACTTGCATAGAATTATCTAAAAAACACTACTTCCTTAAAAAGGGGGACAGGAAAGAGACTGGAGGAGGGAGGGGAGTGAATGGGTTAAATCTCATTACACTAAGAGGTACAAAAATTCATATGGTAATAGAGGAGAAGAAGGGAGCAGAGGAGAAACACCTGAATCTTCTTCTCATCAGACTTGCTTTAATGTCAACCTACATATACTCAGTTAACTTATAAAACATCTAACCTTTCAAGTATTAAAAGGGGGGGAAAGAGGAGGGGGACTGAGAAAGGGAAGTGGAGTGGAGGGAAAAGGGGAAATAATAAAAGGAAGGGAAGGGAAAAGGGAAAGAGGAAAGAAAGGGGAGGGTGTGATATAGGAGGGCAAAAACACTGAAGGGTTGGTATTCAAAAACAAAATACTCAGGAATATGGATAAAGGGGGGAGAAAGGGGGAAAATGCAAACAGAGGGAAGATAGCACAGAGGGCAATACAGAATTAGTAATCATAGTAATCATAACCTTGAATGTGAATGGGATGAACTCTCCCTTAAGATGTAAACCAATAGCAGAGTGGATTAAAAACCATAATCCTACAATATGCTGCTTACAAGAAACTCATCGGAAGCAGAGAGATACATATAGAATAAAGGTAAGAGGTTGGAGCAAAGTATATTTTGCTTCAGCTGAAGTAAACAAAGAAGGGGTAGCAATCTTTATCTCAGACAGCAAAAATAGATAGCATTAAAAGAGATAAGGAAGGAAACTTTATCCTCCTAACAGGTACCATAGACAATAAAGTCATTTCAATATTGAATATATATGCACCCAGTGGGACAGCACCCAAATTCTTAGAGGAGAAGCTGAAAGAACTACAGGAAGACATAGACAGCAAAACTGTACTAGTGGGACACCTCAACCTCCTACTATCAGATCTAGATAAATCGAATCATAAAATAAACAAGAAAGAAGTTAAGGAGGTAAATAGATTGTTAGAAATACTACATATTGTAGACTTATGGAGGAAACTGAATGGAGATAGAAAGCAATATAACTTTTTCTCTGCAGTACATGGAACTTATACAAACATTGACCATGTACTAGGACATAAAAACCTAATGATCAGCTGCAGAAAGGCAGAAATAGTGAATACGTCTTTCTCAGACCACAATGAAATAAAAGTCATATGCAATACTGGGCCAAGGAGATAGACCCAGATCAAACTGGAAACTGAATAACCTCATTTTAAAAAATGAGTAGACCAAAAAACAAGTTATAGAAAGAATTAACCATTTTATCCTAGATAATGATAATAATGAAACAACATACCAAAACATACAGGATTCATTCAAAGTGACTCTTAGGGGATATATTATAGCTCTAAATGCTTACATGAATGAATTGGAGAAAGAGGAAATAAATGAACTAATCATGCAAGTAAAAAAATTAGAGAAAGAACAAATCAAAAATCCCCAATTAAATACTAAATTAGAAATTTTAAAAATTAAAGGAGTTATTAATAAAATTGAAAGCAAAAAAATATTGAATTAATAAATAAAACCAAAAGTTGGTATTATGAAAAAACCAATAAAATTGATTAACCTGTGCTCAATTTGATTTAAAAAAAAAGACAGAAGACTACCAAATTGCTAGTATCATGAATGAAAAAGGTGTACTCACCTTGAATGAGGAGGAAATTAAACTAATAAATCAAAATTATTTTGCCCAACACTATACCATTAAATTTGATAATCTAAGTGAAATGGATGAATATTTACAAAAATATAAGTTGCTCAGCTTAAATGAAGAAGAGATTAAATACCTAAACAACCCTATCTCAGAAAAAGAAATTCAACAAGCCATTGTTGAACTCCCTAAAAAAAAATCTCCAGGGCCTGATGGATTCACAAGTGAATTCTACCAAACATTTAAGGAACAATTGGTTCTAATTCTATATAAACTCTTTGGAAAAATAGGGAAAGATGGAACTCTGCCTAACTCTTTCTATGAAACCAATGTGTGCTGTTACCTAAACCAGGAAGAATTAAAACAGAGAAAGAAAATTATAGACCTATTTCCCTGATGAATATAGATGCAAATATCCTACATAAAATCTTAGCAAAACGATTACAACAAGATATCAGTAGGATAACACATTATGATCAAGTAGGATTTATTCCAGGAATGCAGGGTTGGTTCAATATTAGGAAAACTGTTAGTATACTCAATTATATCAACAACAAACCTATCAGAAATCACATGATCATATCGATAGATGCTGAAAAAGCTTTTGACAAAATACAGCATCCATTTGTATTAAAAACACTAGAGAGTGTAGGAATAAATGGACTGTTCCTTAAAATAATTAGCAGTATCTGTCTGAAACCATCAACAAGCATTATATTCAATGAGAGAGGCTAGAGGCATTCCCAATAAGATCAGGGGTGAAACAAGGGTGCCCATTATCACCACTATTATTCAACATTATATTAGAAATTTTACCATCAGCAATTAGAGAAGAAAAAGAAATTGAAGGATTTAGAACTGGGAAGGAAGAGACAAAACTCTCGCTCTTTGCAGATGACATCATGGTCTACATAGAGAATCCCAAGAAATTATCCAAAACCTACTGGAAACAATTAGCAATTTTAGCAAAGTTGCAGGTTATAAAATAAACTCTCATAAATCCTCAACTTTTCTATATATATCTAGCAAGATACAGAAAGAAGAGCTAGAAAGAGAAATCCCATTCAAAGTAACCTCAGGCAGTGTAAAATACTTGGGAGTCTATTTGCCAAGACAGACTCAGAATCTTTTTGAAAACAATTATAAAACACTTCTCACACAAATTAAATCAGATTTAAATAACTGGGAAAATATCAATTGCTCATGGATAGGTAGAGCTAATATAATAAAATGACAATTCTACCAAAATTAAACTATCTGTTTAGTGCCCTACCAATAAAAATTCCAAAGAATTACTTTAATAAGTTAGAAAAAATTGTAAGTAAATTCATATGGAGAAATAAAAAGTCAAGAATTGCCAGGAGCATAAGGGAAAAAAGTGTAAAAGAAGGTGGTTTAGCCCTACCTGATCTAAAATTATATTATAAAGCATCAGTCATCAAAACTGTTTGGTATTGGCTAAGAAATAGAGTGGTGGACCAGCAGAATAGACTAGGTATAAAAGCAGGAGATGATTACAGTAATCTGCTGTTTGATAAACCCAAAGAGTCCAGCCATTGGGATAAAAACTCCCTCTTTGATAAAAACTGCTGGGATAATTTGAAGTTAGTATGGAAGAAGCTTAGATTCAACCGACACCTCAAACCCTTTACCAAGATAAGATCCAAATGGTTACAGGACTTAGACATAAAAAACAATACTATAAGCAAATTAGAAGATCAAGGACTAGTCTACCTTTCAGATCTATGTAAAGGGGAGCAGTTTGTGACTAAGGAAGAGTTTGAGAACATCACCAAAAACCAATTAGATGATTTCGATTACATTAAATTAAAAAGGTTTTGCACAGATACCATTTGTCAATGTAACCAAGATCAAAAGAAATGTAGAGAATTGGGAAACAATCTTTACAACTAATTATTCTGACAAAGGACTCATTTCTAAAATATACAGAGAACTGAGTCATATTTTTAAAACAAAAAGCCATTCCACCATTGAGAAATGGTCAAAGGATATACAAAGGTAATTTACAGGTGAGGAGATCAAAGCAATCCATAGCCATATAAAAAAATGCTCTAAATCATTAATTATTAGAGAAATGCAAATTAAAGCTTCTCTGAGGTACCACCTCACACTGCTCAGATTGGCCAATATGACCAGGAAGAATAATGATCATTGTTGGATTTGTTGTGGGAAATCTGGGACACTATTACACTGTTGGTGGAGCTATGAACTCATCCAACCCTTCTGGAAAGCTATTTGGAACTATACATAAAGGGCAACAAAAATGTGCATACCCTTTGACCCAGCAATACCACTACTGGGTCTATACCATGAAGAGATGATGAAAAAGGGTAAAAATATTCCTTGTACAAAAATATTTATAGCAGCCCTGTTTGTGGTGGCAAAGAATTGGAAATCCAGTAAATGTCCTTCAATTGGGGAATGGCTTAGCAAACTGTGGTACATGTATGTCATGGAACACTACAGTTCTATTAGAAAACAGGAGGGATGGGATTTCAGGGAAGCCTGGAGGGATTTGCATGAACTGATGCTGACTGAGATGAGCAGAACCAGAAAAACACTGTATACCTTAACAGCAGCATGGGAGTGATGATCAACCTTGAAGGACTTGCTCATTCCATCAGTGAAACAATTGGGAACAATTTTGGGCTCTCTGCAAAGGAGGGTACCATCTGTATCCAGATAAGGAGCTGTGGAGTTTGAACAAAGTTCAAGGACTCTTTCCTTTAATTTAGAACAAAACAGATATCTTATTGTCTGATCTTGTCACCTCTTAGACTTCTCTTCTCTTCTTTAGGGATATTTCTCTCTCATCACACCCAATTTGGATCAAGGAACAACATGGAAACAAAGTAAAGACCGACAGAGTGCTTTCTGTGGGGGTGGGGTGGGGGAGGGAAGTAAGATGGGGGAAAATTGTAAAACTCAAATAATATCTTTAATAAAAATTAATTAAAAAACAAAGAAAAAATAACTATTTTTAACAAATGGACATAGTTCCAATTTATTCCCTAGAATAATTGGATCAGTTCACAAATCACCTACAATTAATGTGCCATTTTTTTCATATCCCCTTCAGCATATTTTCCTTTTTTTCTTATAAGTCAATCTTGTAGAAATGAATTGATATCTCAAAGTTATTTTTATTACACTTCTTCAGTCAAGAATGATGTAATGAATTTTTTCATGTGGCTATTTTGATTTTGATTTTCTGAAAATTGTCTGTTTATGACTTTTGAGCATTTATTAACTGAGGAATAACCCTTATTTTTATAAATTTGACTAAGTACTTGAGAAATGAGTTCTGTATTAGCAAAACTTAATGTAAAATTTTCTCCAAAATCCTGTTTTCCTTCTAATTTAGACTTAATATTGCTTTGCTTAAACCTTTTAATTACATGTAATCAGAATTATACATTTATTTCCATGATTCTCTTTAACTCTTATTTGATCATGATTCTTTCCTTACCCCAAAATCTGATAATTTTCTCAGATGTCTCAGAGATGTATTATGATTTCTTTCCTCAAAAGTTTGGATCTCTGAGTTTTATAAACATTAGAGTTATCATTGCTAATGTGTCAGTCAGTTTTTTTAATTTTATCTTTGACTCTATGACCCTACTTGAGTTTTTCTTAGCAGAGATTCTAGAATGTTTTTGACATTTCTTTCTGTAGTTTATTTTTTACAGATGAGGAATTGATGCAAGTGGAGTTAAAATAACTAACCAATCATCCAATTAATAAGGATCTGATGATCAGTTTATATTTAGAATTACTAGTTTTTCTGACTTCAAACCTGGATCTATATACAGTACATCACCTATCTTCCCTTACTACTGTGTACTGTGTATCTAATCTATTCCACTAGTCCTCCATTCTATTTCTTAGACAATATCACATTGTTTTGATAATTATTACTTTGAAATACCTTTATGATCTGGGAATACTAGATTACCTTCCTTCACATTTTTTATTTCATTGAATCAATTTACATTCTTTTTTTAGGGTTTCTTTTTGCAAGGGCAAATGGGGTTAAGTGACTTCCCCAAGGCCACATGGCTAGGTAATTACTATGTGTCTGAGACCAGATTTGAGCCCTGGTACTCCTGAATCCAGGGCTGGTGCTTTATCCACTGAGCCACCTAGCTACCCCAATCACTTTATATTCTTAACCTTTTGCTTGTCCAGATAAGTTTTGTTATTTTTAGAAACATGAATTATTTTTGATAATTGGTATGGCACAATGGAGTTTTTATTTGGTACATATTGAATTTTAAGATATTTATTGGACATTCAGTTGTGCAATACACAGTCAGAATTAAGAGACATAAAGAGATATATTAGGGATGCCAACTAGTGATATAATAAAAGAATATGATCAGATAATATAATTTAAAGCATTGAAGTACAGTATGACCAGGAAGGATAATGATCATTGTTGGAAGGGATGTGGGAAATCTGGGACACTATTACACTGTTGGTGGAGCTGTGTAGTCATCCAACCCTTCTGGAGAGCTATTTGGAACTATGCCCCAAGGGCAACAAAAATGTACATACCCTTTGACCTAGCAATACCACTACTGGGTCTATACCCTGAAGAGGTGAGGAAAAAGGTTAGAAACATTACTTGTACAAAAATATTTATAGCAGCCCTGTTTGTGGTAGCAAAGAATTGGAAATCCAGTAAATGTCTTTCAATTGGGGAATGGCTTAGCAAACTGTGGTATATGTATGTCATGGAATACTATTTTTCTATTAGAAAGCAAGAGGGACGGGATTTCAGGGAAACATGGAGGGATTTGCATGAACTGATGCTGAGTGAGATAAGCAGAACCAGAAAAACACTGTACACCCTAACAGCAACATGGGAGTGATGTTCAACCTTGAAGGACTTGCTCATTCCATCAGTGCAACAATCGGCAACAATTTTGGCTCTCTGCAAAGGAGAGTATCATCTGTATCCAGATAAGGAGCTGTGTAGTTTGAACAAAGTACAAGGACTATTCCCTTTAATTTAGAAAAAAAACAGATATCTTATTGTCTGATCTTGTTACCTCTTAGACTTTCCTTTAAGGATATGATTTCTCTTTCATCACACCCAATTTGGATCAAAGTACAACATGGAAACAGAGTAAAGACTGACAGAGTGCATTCTGTGGGGGGGGGGGAAGCAAGATTGGGGAAAATGTAAAACTCAAATAATAACGTTAATAAAAAATAAATTTAAATTAAAAAAGTAATTAAAAGACTTATTTTTTATTTATTCTTATTTTTGTACAAATGCTTCTTATACAGTACCAAAATATTCTTGTTTAAGAGTAACCATTATACCCACTCCCCCCAAAAATATAGACACACATGAGCAATACAGTAAAGGAAAGAGAACAAATTAAAATTAAATAAAAAAATAATAATAGGGGCTGGCAGATGGTGCAACAGACAGAGCACTGGCCCTGGAGCCAGGAGCACCTGTGTCCAAACCCAGCCTCAAACACCCAGCAATCACCCAGCTGTGTGCTCCTGGGCAAGCCAACCAACCTCATCTACTCTGCTACCCTCCTAACAGCAATAATTATAATAATAAAAAAAATGTGCTCCAGTCTGTGTTTCAACACAATCAGCCCACCAGCTCTGTTGTGGGTGGATCGCATTCTTTAGGACAAGTCCATCAAAAAAGCTACTTCCATATTTTTCCACTGTTGCCATTGCTGATCGCAACTCCCTCCATTCCTACTTCCCCACTACAATACACTATATTTAATCTCTCCTTTCACTCTGTCCCTCTTCTTAAATGTGCTGTAGGGTAGCTCAGTGGCACAGCAGACTAATCATTGACCCTGGGGCCAAGAGGCCCCAAGCCCACTTACCACCCCTAAGGCCCAGCAACTACCTGGCGCTGTGGTCCCAGACAGGCTATTCAATCCCAGATCCTTGCAAGAAATAAAAAAGAAAATATGTTATATGTGACCACTCTCCCTTGTGGTCCAACCTCTCCTCCATCATTCACATTACCCCCATCACCCTGTCCCTCTTCTCTCCTTCTTATTATAGATGTCTACACCCTATTGAGTATATAAGCTGTTTCCTCTCTGTGCCATCTCTGATGATAGTGAAGGTTCCCTTATTCCTCTTCGCCTTCCCCCCTTCCCTATCATTACAATAGCTCATTGTAATGAAAAAAAGAATCTTATTACATGAAATACCTTAGCCTATCCACCTCTCTTTTCTCCTACTCCCATTACATTTCCCTTTAAGCCATTGACTCCATTTTTACACTATATTACATCTTCAAATTCAGCTCTCTCCTGTGCTTCATCTATTAAAGTTCCTTCTACCTGCTCTATTAAATGAGAAGGTTCATATGAATATTATCAGTATCATGTTTTATGAAGGAATACATTTATTTCATCATCATTAAGTCCCTCATATTTTACCGTTATCCTCCTCTCTCTCTATGCTTCATCTGGGTCCTGTATTTGAAGATCTTCTGCTCAGTTCTGGCCATTTCAACAGGATCATTTGAAATTTCTCTTGTTCCCTGAAGGTCCATCCTTTTCCCTGGAAGAGGACATTTAGTTTTGCTGAGTAGTTGATTCTCAGTTGCATTACTAGATCTTTTGCCTTCTGGAATAGACCCTACGAGCTTTTAATGTAGTTGCAGCCAAGTCCTGTGTGATCCTGACTGCAGCTCCACGATATATGAATTGTGTCCTTCTGGCTGCTTATAATATTTTCTGTTTGACTT
The DNA here is from genome assembly GCF_037893015.1 of Macrotis lagotis. NCBI lineage: Eukaryota > Metazoa > Chordata > Mammalia > Peramelemorphia > Peramelidae > Macrotis > Macrotis lagotis. Next base: position 134,858,044 of record NC_133658.1, read on the forward strand.
AGGAATTCTGGAATTTGGTTATATATAATATTCCTGGGAGCTGGTTTTTTTGGATCTCTTTCTCAAGGAGGTTGGTGGATTCTCTCAATTTCTATTTTGCTCTCTGTTTCTAGGATATCTATCTGGGCAATTTTCCTGTAGGAATTCTTTTAAAAAGAGGATTAAGGCTCTTTTCCTGATCATGACTTTCGGGCATCCCAATAATTTTTAAATTATCTTTCTTGAATCTGTTTTCCATATCAGTTGTTTTTTTCAATGATATGTATCACATTTTCTTCTAATTTTTCCTTCTTTTGGTTTTGAAGTATTTTGTCTGGATTTCTTGTAAAGTCAGCAGGTTCCCTCAGTTCCATTCTAAATCTGAAGGATTTGTTTTCCTGAGAGCTTTCTTATTTCTTTTTCCATCTGGCCAATTCTGCTTTTAAAGTAATCTTCTCCTCAATAACTTTTTGAACTTGTTTTATCCATTTGACCTATGCTGGTTTTTAAGACGTTATTTTCTTCAGCATTTTTGTGTATTTCCCTGACTAAGCTGCTGACATTTTTTTCATGTTTTTCATGAATCTTTCTTATTTATTTTCCCAATTTTTCTTCTACCTCCCTCACTTGATTTTCAAAATCTTTTTTGAGTTCTGTCATAGCCTGAGACAAATTTCCATTTTTCTTGGAGTCTTAAGGTCCAGGAGCTTGTACTTCTTCATCTTCAGATTGAGTATTTTGATCCTTCTTGCGATGACAGGCAATGCATTTCTCAATGGTGTTCCTCTTTTTCTCTGTTTACTCATTTCCCTATACTGTGCCTGGTTTGGGGGTGCTTCCTGAGATTTTGCATTTTATTGGGACACACCCCCACAAGGATCACAGTGCTTGAAGCTCTGTCTTCACTCCTTGTCTGTGAATGACCACAAGTGCACCCTTCTGCCATGGGGTTGAGTTGGGGTTCCCTGCTGTTCTATGGGGGGGGTCTAGACTGTGATCAAGATCCAAATTTGGTCAGAGCTACAGTCGTGTTCCAGGTACAGAGGACAGATCTAGGGTGTCTCTCTCTCTACTCCCCTTCCTAGGCTGAGTACTCAAGGCTCCATGGCTCCCAAGTGCCCTGGGGCTGCCTCTAGGAGGCTGAAGTTCCTGTACTCTGGCAGCCACCCCTCTAACCACGTGGAGCTGAGCCTTTCTCGTATTTTCCAGGTTACCTTGGGCTGGAGAATTGTCTCAATGGATGCCTCTGTAGGTTCTGTCTCTTGACAATTTAGTTAGAGTCCTTATTTTACAAGTTTTGAAATATTAGAGAGAGCACCTAAGAGAGGATTTTCTCCTGTCGCCATCTTGACTCCGCCTCCCAATTAAAGGACTTTTAAAAGAAGTTAAAGCACTATCCAAAAATTTCTCTTCATTTTACACATAGTGTTTTAAAAATTATGGTTCATCTCTTTGGGCACTGAGGGTTCCTCTCAAATTTCCATGGAAAGAAAATTCTGACAGGTATTCACATGGAATGATGAAATTTATGTATCAATATAGGGTTAAAGATTATTTATTTCTTTTTATTTTATTTTCTGTCTTTGAGAGAAGTTATCTTTCTAGCAGAGTAAAAGGACAAACAGAACAATTCACCTGATAGGTAAGATACACTGAGTAGGAAAGAGACCCATGACTAAGAAAAATTAGTATCACCAAAAGACAAAGTCTATCTAACAATCTTAGATCTTTTGCTTTCCCATGCATATGTGCTGGCTCATGATTGTGCACCCCTTTTGTGATTCATAAGTATCCCCTATGGCAGTATTTATTTTATGAGTATGTCCCAGATTTATGGTGGTGAACTTCTAATGCAATAATTCTTATCATATTAAAAATTTTACTGTCTTTATTTTATAATAATAAGGTCCAGAAACTGATTAAAAGGGGAAAAAGGAAGTTTGTCTTTTATTTTACATTTTTGTTGTTGCTTTTGTGAGGCAATGGGTTGAATGACTTACTCAAGGTCACCAACAAATAAGTATCAAGCATGTGAAACTGACTTTAGACTCAGGCTCTACTGACTCCAGGGCCATTGCTCTATCCACTGTGCCAACTACCTGCCCCAAACATATCTTTTAAAGATCACAAATTATGGCTTTGAATGGTTGCAAATTCACAGAGTACCTTAGGCCAAAAATAGATATTTTTTTAAGATTACTAAGAGAAGGGTTGCCCCAGGTGCTACATAAACTAGCTGAACTAGCTGAATTCTAAATATCTTTTCAGTTCATAAAATTGTAAGATATATAGCTAGATCATGATTAAGTATGGATACTGAATCCTGAGAAGTGGTTCTATTATTCAAATTCCTACTATATATTTTCATGGGCCTGGAACCAATTACTATATTTCACATAATTTTAACTTGGAATAATTCTAATTCTTATATATGCAACCATTTTATGGGATTTATAATTTATTCTAATTGGTTTCTCACTGAAGAATATTTTACTTGTAAGGAAACTGAGATCTAGAGACTTGATGTGAGCTGCCCCAGGAAAAAGTAGCAAGGAATAGAGCTGAAATTCCAGGTCTTCCAATTCAAAAATTTGTTAACTCTCTGAATATCACCATAATGCTTCCAGCAATATGAGTTTTAGAAATGAAAAGCTTACAATAATTCCTATATTGAGTTAATTATCTATTAATCAGAAAGGAATAAAGTTAGAAGGCAAAAATATAAATTATCAATTTGAACTTTGATTATTCAAAGAAGAAGAGCTGATAGTTGACGTTCAATATTTCTTTGTTTTATATATATACATATATTTGTATATATATATATATATATATGTGTGTGTGTGTGTATATATATATATATATATATGTGTGTGTGTGTGTGTGTGTGTGTGTATGTGTGTGTGTCATTTTCATATGCATCATCTCATATGACCTGTAAAATAACATTATGGCAAGGCAATCTCTCATAGTTCATAAAAAGACTGACCTTGTATCTATGAAAACCTGAGTTTAAGGCCTGATTCTGACACATCCAATCATATAACCAGGAAACTCTAATACACCAGGAAACTCTCAGATTATGATTTGCTCATCAGAAACTCATTTTCTACTCTGGAAGATGACTATCATGTTGGAAGCACAGTTCCAGAAAATTTCAGCAATAGTAACAGAAAAACAAAATAACCTTTTCAAAGTAATCCATGTACTATTTTCAATTATTAGTATAAATTATTAGTATTATTATCCTCATTTTCTAATGAGAAAACTGAGACCAAGGGAAGTTAAGCAAATTCTCCAAGTCTACATAAATAGGAAGTGACAAAGCTAGGACTCAAACTTCAACTTTCACCCTTTCCCTCTATAGTTCTTTCTTCTAGCATATTTTTATCTTTTCCAAATGAGAGAACAGGATGATAGGGAGAAGTTGAATAAACTGATTTTATTTTCACTTAGAAGCAGTTTGAATTGAAATAACAATTTACAGGTTCAAATGAGGATCAATGAGATAAACTCTGAGCTTGATCTACCAAATATGCAATTAATAATAACTGGGACAAGTGATACCACTTTATGATATGATAACAAATGGTAACAGAGTAAGGACACTATTTGTTCAAGAATAGCTTTTCAGTGCTAGAGTCTTAAATTAGAAACTATATCAGAACTTAACTTTCTCTCTAAGAGAAGACCTATTTTCAATCAGAATCATAAGAGGGTTAGATTTTTTTTCAAAGTCTTCTATCATTCTTTCTAAACTAACTTTCTCAGCAGCACTATGTGCCCCAAAGTCCCTCAAGTACCTCAACTAAAACTTGGGCTCCCAATGTTTTATCCAAACAATTTTTTTGGCTTTCATATCTATATTTAGCCATTATTACCACTGAGTAGGAAAATCTCTTTTACACTCCCTAGTCTGGGAACCTTAACTGCATGGAACACCAGGGAACAAAATGGGTTCATTCTTTTGTGTACTTCCCTCCCTACTTATTCTTTTAAGTTTATTCTTTAATTTTCTCAATTATATGTAAACGAAAATGTTTTGCCTTCTTTTAAAATTGAGTTTTATATTCTCTTCCAACTGCTTCTATCCCCTCTTTGAGAATGTAAGCAATTTGATATAGATTCAATATGAGAAATCATTCAAACCATTTTCATATTAGGCATGCTGCAAAGGAAATGAAACAAAAAATAAACATAGACCAAATGCAAAAACAATAATAAAACCAAGAATAATAAAGTATAAAAAATGTGCTTCAAATAGCATTTAAATGTCCTCAGTATTTTTATTTTAACTTATTTTTAATTTTCCCCCCAGCTACATGCAAGAACTAGTTTCAACATCTGCTTCCAAATCCTTGAGTTACAAATTCTCTCCCTTCCTTCCATTCCACTTCCCTCATTCAAAAAGGAAGTTTCTCAGTGTAGATTTAAAATGTGTAGCCATGAAAAATCTTTTCTACAATACTCATGTGGGAAAAGTAAACACAACAAATCCCCTCCCCCACAAAATAGGCAAACTTCAAGAAAAATAAAGTGGAAAAAAGTGTGCTTCAGTCTGTATTCAGACACCATCAGCTCTATCCTTGGCATGAATAGCATGCTTTACCATAAGTTCTTCAGAGTTCTCTTGGGTAACAGCATTACTGAGAAAAATTGCCCTAACAATGAGAAAGTTTTGGTGTTACCATTATTATCTTTCCACACAGGATTGTCAAAAAATTTAATCTCTTTAGTTTCCTTATGAATTCTCATCCCCCTTTCCTTTTTTATACTTCCCTTGAGTTCTGTATTTGAAAGTCAAAATTTCTATTCAGCTCTGACTTTTTCCTCAGGTGAGTTTTAAAGTACCCTATGTCATTGAATGTCTATCTTTTCCCATAAAGTTTATACTGTTTTCTTGAATGAATGATTCTTAGTTGTAATCCAAGCTTTTATGTCTTCTGAAATATCAGATTTCAAATCTTCAGTCCCTTCAATGTAGAAGTTATTATAGCTTGTGTTATCCTGAGAGTGGATCCATGATACTTGTTTCTTACTGGTTGCTTGTAATATTTTCTTCTTGACCTGGTAACTCTTTAATCTGAATTTAAAATTCCTGTGAGTTTTAATTTTAGGAAACTTTTACTATAAAATTCCTAGTTTCTTTCAATTTGCATTTTATTCTCTAATTCTAAAATATCAGGACAATATTCTTTAACAATTTCTTGAAAGATGATGTCCTGAAAGATGAAATTCTGAAAGTCAATGCTCTGTTTTTTTATAATAAGTTTTAGGAACTCTAATAATTTTCTCTTGAATCAATTTTTCATGTCACCTGTTATTTCAAAGAGTTATATTACATTGTCTTCCTTTTAAAAAATTCTTTTTGTTTTGGTTATATTTTTCTTGATTTCTCATAAAGACATTGGCTTCCATTCCATTTGCTCAATTTTAATTTTTATGGAATTATTTTCTTCAGTGACCTTTTATACTTACATTTCCATTTGACTGCTTCTACTTTTTAAGGAGTTTTTGTTAAATTCTTTGGTGAATTTTTGTGCCTCTTTTGCCAATTGGCAAATTCTTCTTTGTAATGGTTTCTTTTCTTCATTGACTTTTTTGAGCTTTTTTAATTATTTGGTTTACTTTGTTTTTAAGGTGTTATTTTCTTCAGGTTTTGTGTCTTTTTTAAAATAAGGTGTTGATTTAGTTTGAATAATTTTCTTTCAACATATTTAATTCAATTAATAAAATGATAAAAAATCAAAAGAATGAATAAAGAAGAAAAGCATCAAGAAATGATAAAAGAAAGTCAAAAGAATTAATAAAATAAAAGAAAGTATCTCAATGGAATAACAATTGAACTGGAAAATAGATTTAGGAGAGATAATTTAACATTTTCTGGACTGCCTGAAAGCCATGATCATATAAAGAATTTGGGCTGTTTTTTTAGTATTTTTAATTTTTTCAAAGACAACTTTTAACATTCATTTTTACAAAAATTATGAATTCCAAATAGTTCTTGCTCAATCCCTCACATTCTCTCTTTCTAAAATGATATATTATTTAACATAAATAGTTTATGCTTTCATGTTCAATATATTTCCAAACTAGTCATAACTATGAAAGGCAAAACAAATCAGAAGGAAAAGAAAAACATTGGGAAAAAAGTGGAAATAGTATATTTCAATCTCAATTCACAGTCCACTAGTACCTTTTCTTGATGCGGATAATATTTTCCATCATATTTCAATTGACTCAGATCATTGTATTTTTGAAAATACCTAAATCATTCATAGTTTATCATCACTCAATGTTGTTGTTATTGTATACAAGTATAAAAATAATACATTATCATTTTCTTCTGGTTCTACTCATTTGACTTTACATCACTTTTATACATCTTTCCAAGATTTTTTATGAAATTATCCTGCTTATCATTTATTATTACACAATAGTATGGCAATGCATTCATATACCACAGCTTATTCTGTCATTTATCAATTGATGGGGGTTTTTTACTTCTTTATTTTTTAGCAAGGCAGTGGGGTTAAGTGATTTGACCAATGTCACACAGTTAGTTAATTATCATGTCTGAGTCAAATTTGAACTCAAGTCCCCCTGACTCTTGGGTTGGTGCTATCCACTGTGCCACCTAGCTGCCCCTCATGATAGGCATTTTTCAATATCCAAAGAACTAGTATAAAAAATTTTGACTGTGTAGGTCTCTTTGCCTTTTTTACAATCTCTTTAGGAAACATTCTGATAGTGGTATTGTTAGGAAAAAAGGTATGAACAGTTTGATTGCCCTTTGTACATATTTTGTACATAGGATCATTTGATCAGTTCACAAAACCAACAATACATTTAGAAAATCAGAAGAATTTATAATTGTGAATAATTAATTTTCCTGAAGTCAGCAGTGGTTGAATTAGAATGTGTATAATTTAAAGACTATGAGAGAGAGAGAGAGAGAGAGAGAGAGAGAGAGAGAGAGAGAGAGAGAGCCCTTAGTTCTGAATCATCACTACTCTGCCTATGGGTGTGAACAACAGTTCCCAACACAACAATGCTTTACTCTGTGTAACCTTGGGTGTGATGTGATCACTGGCTTATTTAGCCCCTTGCTCCATCTCCCACCTCAGTGAGATGGACCTTCCCTATTAACATTCCAAATTGTCCTGGGCTGGTAATTCTCTCCGACATTAATTATTTTCATTTTCTGTATATTAGCAAATCTGATAGGTATGAGGTAGTTCTCAGAATTGGTTTAATTTGTATTTTTCTAATCAAAAGTACTAAGAGCATTTCATCAAATTACTAGAGATAGCTTTGATTTCTTCATCTGAAAACTTTTATATATAATCTTTGATCATTTTTCAATTGAGGAACAATTTGTATTCCTGTAAATTTGTCTCAAATCTTTATGAATTTGAAAAATGTGGTCTTTATCAGTCACATGCTGTAATGATTATTTCCTAGTTTTCTATTTTCCATGTTGGTTGCACTGGTTTTATTGTCCAAATTTCTTTTTCATTTATTATAATCAAAATTTCCCATTTTGGAGGGCGGCCAGATGACACTGTGGATAAAGCACCAGCCCTGGCATCAGTAATACCCGAGTTCAAATCTGGCCATAGACCCTAATAACTATCTAGTTTTGTGACCTTAAGCAAGCCACTCAACCCCATTGCCTTGCAAAAAAAATTCCTATTTTTCATTTTGTAATGCTTTTTTACTCTTGCTTGATCATAAATATTTTCCTTCTCTATAGATCTGATAGGCAGAATCTCCTAATTTTTATGCCTATATCAAGTACCCAGTTTCACCTTATTTTTGAACATGGTATAAGATTTTCATGTATACTTTGTTTCTGTAATATTGTTTTCAAGTAGTCCTGAAAGTTTTTTAGTTAGAGTCCTTATCCCAAATGCTAAGATCTTAATACTTATCAAAGATTAATTTACTATGATCATTTCTACTGTCTTCTGTAGCTAATATATGCTATAGATCCATCTCTCTATTTTCTAGTTAGTAACAAATAGTTTAGTGATTTCTGTTTTATAATAGGGTTTGGGGGATAATACAACTAAACCATTTTTCTTTGCAATTATTCTATTAAATCCATTGAAATGTTTGACTTTTCAAATTAATTTTATTGTATTTTTCTAGTTCCATAAATTATTTTTTGATGTTTTGATGAATTGAATTACTAAATTAGTTTAGGCAGAATTGCCATTTTCATTATTTTGTCTCAGCCTACACATGAGCAATTAATATTTTGCTAATTATTTAGATCTGATTTTGTGTGAAAAGTGTTTTGTAATTGTGTTCATAAATTTTCTGGGTTTGTCTGCAGGTTTCTTTTCAAGTATTTTATCATTTACAGTTTTCTTAAATGTAATTTCTCTTGCTATCTCTTGCTACTAGGTTTTATTGGCTACATATAGAAATGTTGATCATTTAGGAAGGTTTATTTTATATTCTGCAATTTACTAATGTGAATTGTTTAAAATACTTTAGTTGATTTTTTAGATTTCTCTAAGAATACCATCATATCATCTTTAAAGTGTGACAGTTCTATTTCCTCATTGCCTATTCTAATTCCTTCAATTTCCTTTTCATCTCATTGCTAAAACTAATATTTCTAGAATAATAATGAATAACAATGGTGTTAATGGGCATCCTTTCTTCTACTCTGATCTTACTTGGAAGACTTCTAGTTTATCCTCAATATAGATTATGCTTGCTTTAGGTTTTTGATCATTTTAAGGATAACATTATTTTAAGGAAAACTCCATTTATTCCTATATTCTCTATTGTATTTTAGTCTAATATTTATTTGATGAATTTATATATAAGTTCATTTACAAAGGAAAAGTTACAGATAAAATAGCTTTCAATGCAATTTCACATATTTTAAGAGTAGGCAGCAGCCCTTCAAAATTTTGAATGACAATAATAAATGATACATGTGTCATTCCCTTTTGGTATATTTTTTTCTACCCATCCCCAGGAAAAGGAAAGCAAACAAGTAGAAAAATATGCCAAGTGTAAGTGAAAATAAAGATGTAAAAAAATCTTTTTAGAAAAATCCGAAGAATTTAAAATTGTAAATAAGTAATGCTCCTGAAGTCAAGCAGTGGTTGAACTAGAATGTGTATAACTTAAAGATGAGAGAGAGAGAGAGAGAGAGAGAGAGAGAGAGAGAGAGAGAGAGCCTTTAGTTCTGAATCATCACTACTCTGGCTATGGGTGTGAATTGTTCAGGAAAGAATAGCACCTTTTTAAGTGTGAGGGCTGCTGCATGCTTTTGGGAGTGCTTCCCACCCTTGGAAAGTGGATCATCTGATCCACTTATGTTCACCATTTTGGGATGATGGAATAAAACAAGTTGAGAGTAACCAAGGGATCTTAAACCTGTTGGTGAGTTAGGGAGGGAACTACCCCAAACAATTGAAGGCTTAAATTGGGGGAATGAGTTAGAAAAGAATATTTATTCCAACGGAAATGACTGCAGCTGAAGCAGAACCTGTGGAACTCTGAGAGCTTGGTTATATATTGAAAATGTCAAGGTCATCCACTGCATCTGGAGCTATCACCAGTCACCTTGACACTGGAATCTGATGAATCTGAGAGTGAAGCTGCTGACTTCATCTAACTCTGCCTCACTTAAATCCAATTAATGCAAGAATCAGAAGTCACCATCCATACCATTTTTCATCATTTCCCCTATATCAATGAAATCAAACAATAAAAATGAAGCAGCAGAAGTAGATACACTGGAAACTGTAGTCACAATCCTTCACACAGACAGTCCAGGGTATACGGTCATTTTTATACTGGAAATAGCAGTGAGCTTTGGTTGCCCCCTGCAAATCTGAGTAACCTTTTTAAGTATTACACTGCTCAACTTCTGGAGTGAAAAAGGGGATAGAAATAATCCCCTAAAAATTGTTTTTTTGCCCAATTCTTGTCTGTTCACCGTGGCATGTTGGAATCCTACCCTGATGTTGAAAAACAAAAATAAAATTGCACAACAACCTCTGCAAAAATGATTAAACTCACCATCAGCACATGAAATGTGTACAAACTCATAAAGGGTATAAAATCCACTATACTTGAAAGATAAAGTTATTGTGGGGATAGAACCCAGTAGATCTTTCATTTCAAACAATGGCCCTGAGTGAAACAATGTAAATGGAGGCCAGTTTGTTAAAGTCAGAGTTAGATACACATTTTTTTTCTGGAGAGGTTACAATAAAGAGGAGATCTATGAAGTTGATAAAGTTTATTGCAATCTGGACCTATCTAGGCAACAAACTTTTATGCTTAATGACAATGCAAATGCCACTAGCCCTAAATGCCCACATCACCATCAATAGTAACTCTACTTTCACCATAATAAGCTTTGATAAGGTCAAAGGAAAATTTTTATGAAGACCTGGAGAACTTCATCATCAAATGTGCTAAAAGAGGACAAATTTATAATTTTAGGTGACTTTAATTCTACAATAGACTCAGACTACCAGTCATGGCAGGGAGTCCTGAGGAGGAATGTAGATGGAATTAACAGCAATGGTTATTTGGCACTGATGATTTGTTCATCTCATGACCTTCTCATCACTAATACTGACTTCCATTTACCAAAAAAAGCAGTAAAACTTCATGCATAGATCCTTGCAGTAAACATTGGCATTACAGACTATACAATTGAAAGGAAAAAAAGACAGATTGATATAAAAGTGACAAAGGCAATATGTGGCTCATAGTGCTGAACTGATCATAGACTCATCTTCTCCAGATTAAATACCCATATTCAAAAAAAGTAATAGTCCCAAGACAAAATGACCACAATAGATTTAACGCCAAGAAGTTACATTTATTCTCTGAGCAGGAGGAAAATTTGAACCAATGAAAAATTGGTAACAGTAGAGCAGAAAAGGAGTGGGCAGTTTTCAAAGATTTGCTATGAAATACTGCATTTCTTTATCTAGATTAGAACACTCACAAATATCAAGATTGGTATGCTGAAAATAATGAGGAAATAATAGCTGATACATGATAAATGAGAATTCCATAGGGTTTACCAGCAGGATAGTTCATCCATCTCTGAGAAGACAGCATTTAATCTCATCAAAAGTAAAGCACATATGAAGCTTAGAGATATGCAGCATATTTGACTCAGAAGACAGATGAAATTCCTTTTTATTCTTAGTAACAATCCAAAGTGATATTTTTTTATGGTGCCCTGAAAGTTAATTATGTATCAAAGAGCTCTGGTGTATCTCAACTACTCAGTAGTAATGGAATAACAATGATTAGTGATAATAAACTAGAAAGATAGGCTGAAGTTTTCCACAGTATTCTCAACAGACTATCATCAATCAATGCTGAAGCCATTTACCATTTACTCAGAGGTTGAAATCAATCTCTCACTGGATGATATTCCAACTGAAGAAAAGGTTTTGAATTTCATTAGGCTTCTTTCATGTGGCAAAGCATCTGATACTAACTCTATTCTAGTTGAAATTCAAAAGTTGATTGAAATTTTGCTGGCAATATGGCAAGAAGACATGACCCCTCCCCATATATCTATATCTCTAAAAGTAAAGGAAATGGATTGTCTTGTGACAAACATGAATGATGTCTCTTTCTCTTGATTATTTTTGACAAGATTAATGACAGAGTGCTCTTTAATATTCCATTGGCATGGAAAATAGTCATCTACCTATGCACCAGTGTGACCTCAAAAAAGGCAAACAGTTGATAAGATGTTTACTGCCCAAAATCTACAGGAGAAATGTCAGGAGCAGAAAAGAAGTCTGTATACAACTTTTGCAGATCTGATCAAGTCCTGTGATACTATCAGTGAAAATTTGTTACCTGAAGAAGTTCATCAGTATGGTATGGTTATTTCATTATGTCATGCTTGCCTAGGTTTTTCATCATGGATAATGCTGTTATGCTTCCCCAGCAACCAATAGAATGAAACAAGGTTGTGTCCTTTTTGCCATGCTTCTAGCATGCTATTTTCAGTCATGTTTACAAATGCCTTCAAAGAGGAAGACAATGGATTCTTGGTCAGCCTAGGCACTGAAAATAAATTCTAAAACTTATAAAATAAAGTCAAGATGGAATTGGAGAGAGTGTTGCTACATAATTTTCTGTTTGTGGATAAGTCACTCAATGCAGCCTCTGAAGTTAAGATTCAATAAAGAATGAATTAGGGAGTGGCTAGGTGGCACAGTAGATACAGCACCAGCCCTGGAGTCAGGAGGACCTGAGTTCAAATCTGGCCTCAGACACTTAATGATTACCTAACTGTGTGGCCTTGGGCAAGTCACTTAACCCCATTTGCCTTACCAAAAAACATATATATATATATATATATATATATATATATATATATATATATATATATATATACGTATATATACGTATATATATATATATATATATATATATATATATATAGAATGAATTAGTTCTCTGCTACTTGTGCTAATTTTGGTCTAACCATTAACATGAGAAAATCACAGGTGCTCTACCAGCCAGCATCATACCATCCATATGCAGAACTATCAGTTGCAGTAAATAGAGAAATTTTTGAATCCTGTTGATTAATTTACTTACCTTAGCTATATACTTGAGAGGTTTTTTTGAGAGGTTAGGAAGGAAAATGTAAATGTCAAACGTATACTTGAAAAAAGACTATTTTATAAGGAATTCACATAACAAGTGCTTACATGGTAGTCAGAAAAAGCAATACAAGGGCACTATCAAGGTCATTCTTAAGAACTTTTGGAATTGATCATATAAAATGGGAAACACTGGTACAGGACCATCCAGAATGATATGCCCTTACCACAGAAGGGTTGTGTCCTATGCACAAAGACATATAGCTCCAAAGAGATGAGAGATGCACAAATTATAGAATTTACAGCAAAATGATCACATGGGGAAACATGGTACAGCATTTTGAACTCATATTGATCAGATCAGTAACAGTTATACACATTGTAACTTTACTCTAGCATTGTAATGTAATTTTGTTCTTCAGGAAGAAAAATCCTGACTGTCAAAATAATTCCACTACTAAAGACAGGAAATTACTCTCCTGTGAAAGAGGGAACAATCTTATAGATACCAAAAGGTTAGTGTTTCTGCTGGCAAAGTTTATTTGGTATCAGATATACAAATGAATGTCTGGTTCTTTGGATAAGCAGGATACCCTCACCATAGACCTTGTACTCACAAAAGTTTTTAATTCCCAAACTGGATGGCACAAGACCATAATTTTACTATGGTATGTGTTTTCTAAGTCTTGGTATAAATGAGCCACTCTCTGATCACCAACTACTTAAAAAAAAAGAAAAAGAAAACTCAAGCAACAAAAAGGAAAGCATTAATATCCAATTAGATGACTAGGGATAGACTATGTAATGATAAGGAATGACTAGGAATGACTAGGAAGGACAATGACTTGGATGTAGACAATGAATTGAAGTACAAGTGACTAGGAATGACTAGGAATAAACAATGAATTGAATAGGAATGACTAGGAATAGACCAGGAATGACGATGACTAGGAATAGACAATGAATTGAAGTACAGGTTCAGGTTGAATGAGAATAAAATTGTAAAGAGATGGTTCCCTAAATTATCAGTAGATTCCTAGATATCAGCCTAGGGTACCTAGGAAAAAAGAACTCAATGAAATAAAACCACATATATCTCATACATGTGCATTTGCATAAAAAATGGTACCTCAAAAATTGTAATTTGATGAAGTACTAAAACATTTGCCATTTCAAGAAATAATAGACTCTTGGTAATAATACTTAAATCCTTAATAAATGCACTTTCTTTTACTAATTTTTCTTTATTATGTATTTTAAATCAAATGTCATGTGTCACATATATATGCATATATATATATATATATATATATATATATTGATAGACAGGTAGCTAGATATAGATAGATATAGATATCGATAGTTATGTGCTAGTATTTGATTTCTTTAAAATTCACACAGCATTAAATCTAGCAGTACAAAGTTTAGAAAATAGTCTTAGGCCTTTAAAAACCCATCTTCTTTGCTTTTTCAGCCATTTCTTCCCCAACAGTAGCAATGCTATTAAAGACATCTTCTAAGTCATCCAATCTATAAGACCTTCAAAATGAATTATTTTTGGCTTCTGCATAGTTTATTAATTCAGAAAATGATCATAGACTAAGAGATGATGTCATCAGTAAAGGAACTAATCAAGATTTAATGAACTGTGGAAATGACAACAGAAGCTCAAATTACTTGTATTTGTCTTTGGCCTTTTCTTTTTCCAAGAATTTTAAGAACTTTACCAGGAAACTATATGCTTTGTTGAATATTAAAGGTTTCCAGATTACAAAATTCTATAGCATCTTCTAAACCTGCTTATATTTCCAGATAACATAGCATTTAAATTAATTAATCCTTAAATGTTTGGAAGATTTCACTTACAAATCCAGCCATCATGGAATTTTTTTTCTTTGGGAGTTCATTGATGGTTTGTTCAATTTCTCTTTCCAAATTGGACTTATTTCCTCTTCTGATAAACTGCTAAATTTATATTCCTTCCATTCATTCTACATTCATTTTTCCCCTTTTAATTTGTTTATCATCAATGATGTTTTGATTAAAATTATTTCCTTCCTCAAGGCCCTCAATCTACCTTTCCTTTTACCATTCCTTTGTTTAAAAAATTACTGCTGATTAACATAGATTTCTATATCCAACTGTTGCGTTATTGCTTTATATTATTTCCTCTTTGAGTAAGTTCAAATGAAGGTAAAGTTCAAGTATTCTTCCCCACCAATGAAAAGCTTTCAGGAGTCATTTATTTAATATATTATACTGCACTCTACTACTTTTTTTCCCTTTTTCCCATTATATTAATCTCCCAACAGTGCCCTCTTTATACACTCAATACCAAGAAAGTTTTTATGAGTTACAAGTACCATCTTCCCTTTTAGGAATGTAAACACTTGTAATTTCCATTCCTCTTTATTTTTTCTTCTCTTAAGACTTGTATATGTAATTCAAAATTTCTATTCATCTCTTGTCCTTTCATAAAGAATAGAGAACTCGAAAGTTCTCTAATTCATTAACTATCCATTTACTCCCAAATAACTATATTCATTTTTGATGGATAAATGATACTTGGCTGTAATCCTCATTCCTTTGCCCTCCATATTATCATATTGCAAAATCCTCTAATTCTTTAATGTAGAAGCTGGCAAATTCTATGTGATCCTAACTGTATCCATGATATTTGAATTGTTTCTTTTTGGATACTGCAAAATTTTTTTCCTTGACCTTGGAGCTCTTGATTTTTTTATATCTTTTTATTTATTTATTTTCATCCATTTGCACATGCATATTTCCAAGTTACAAATTTTCTCTCTATTCTCCCTTCCCACCCCCCTGCCCTCAGTTGGAAATGGTCATTTTATATACATATGTTATTAAACATTTACAAATGAGTAATTTTTGGCATGAGGAATTAGGATTAAAGGAAAGAGATACATGCATATGACATAATTTTTTATAAAGTGTTTATCAGTTTCAGTATGGTTTTTTGTTTTCCTTGTGTTTTGTTTTGTATTGTTTTCTTCCTCTGGTTGGGGATAAGATAGTCCATAATCTGTCAAATACAGTTGTCCTAGCTCTCTGTAATGCTAAGATGGGTTGCTTTCATCAAGGTTGTTATCTCATAAAGTTGATTATTCTCTTGGCTCTACTACCTTCACTCAGCATCAGATGCCCTAAGTCATTCCATACTTCTCTAGAGTCTGACCATTTATTTTTTCTTATAGAACAATAATACTCCATAGTATTCATGTACCATAACTAGCTTTGTCATTACCCCAATTGATGGGCATCCCCTCCAATTCCAATGCTTTGACAGTACTAAAAGGGCTATGATGAACATTTTGGAACATATTTTGGAACATTTCTCATATTTTACAATTAATTTTGGATATAGTCAGAATTGGAACTGCTGCGTCAAAGGTATTAACAGTTTTCTTACTCTTTGGGGAGCTCTGGAATATGACTATAATATTACTGATAGTTTTCATTTTGGCAAATCTTTTTTTTTTCCTGTTTGTAAGGCCATGGGGTTAAGTGACTTGCCCATGGTCATATAGTTAGGCAATTATTAAGTATATGAGGCTGGATTTGAACTGAAATGCTCCTGACTCCCGGGCCCGGGCTCTATTCACTATCCACTAGTTGTCCTTTGACAACTCTTTAGGAGGAAATCAGTGAATCTTTCAATTTCTTTTTTGTTCTCTGGTTCTACAATATAGGGATGGTATCCCTTGATGATTTCTACAAAAATTATGTCTTAGGTAATGACCAAAAGTGCTATCCATTTCTTTATAAAACCGATGGAGTTTCTATGTAGATTCAAGAACTATTTTTCACTTCTGGTTGTTGCTGTTCTGTTTCTTCTTTCACAGCAAATCTAAGGTGGAAATATGCTTTAAATTATTACACATGTATAACCTATATCAGATTACTTGCCAAGTTAAAGAAGGAAAAGATGAGGAAGGGACCAAATTTTCTAAACTCAAAATATTTTTAACAAATGATTGTTGAAAATTACCTTTACATGCAATTGGAAAAATTAAAAACTATTACATTAAAAAAGATAAATAATAGACAAACTCTTTTACCCCAGCTTTCCAGTGGTCCAGTAATTATTAAAATGCCTTTAATGAATTTAATTTCTGGGTCATTTAAAACTATGTCTCATTTCTCCTATTTTTCCATATATTTGGTTTTGTTTTACTGTTTACTGATAGCTTCTCTATTCATTCCCTCCCATGTTCCTCAAATTTTTAGAAAATATTTTCTTCAATGAACTTTTATTATTCCTCTTCTATTTGTCAATTGCATTTTAAGGTGTTCTCTTTGCTGGAGTTTTGTGCCCTTTTTTACAATTGCTCTCATTAAAAAAATAGTAATTTTGCTTGTGGGTCAGAGTCAAGATGGCAACTTGAAGCTAACATGATGCTGGAGCTTTTCCCTATCACAGATAAATGAAGCCTCTACTCTGACATTCATGCCACAATCCCACCAAGAAAGAGAAATGATTCAAAGATGTTTTCAACTGTAGGCATTGTGGAAGATCTTCAGTGAAGGTCTGTCTCTTTGGGAGGAAAAGGAAGTAAAGTCCAGAAGGTAGGAGAGCAGGAAAGCCAGCAGAAGGTTCTTAACCACTGCAAAATGCAAGTCCTGACAACTTAACAATAGCAGAGGTCCTGGCAGCTAGTCAGCAAGTCAGCAGGGAGGATCCCAACACCAAATAAAGTCTGAACCCTGAAAACACTGGGATAAAGACAGGACTGAGTTAGGAACAAATCACAGTTAAATCAGAACCTGGACATCAAGGAGGGAAAAAAAAAACCTCTGCAAAGGCAAGTTCCAGACTGCATAGGCAACATCTGGGCCAACAAAATACCAGTGGTCAGATCCCAGCCCCAGGAAAAAAAAAAAAAAAAGCTTGGATCTATACTCTTTATAAGCCAGGAGCAGAACTAAAGCAAGAAAAATGCACAAAAAAGCTAAAAACTATAGAAAACAACTTTACAGACAAATATTATAACAAAAAGAAATTAGTGAAAATTAGTGAAATTAGTGAAAATTAGTGAAGATAACAAGAAATTAGTGAAAAAAATCACGCGTAGGGGAAGTAACAAAACAGGTTATAAATCAGACTCAAATACAAAAGCACATTGAAGAGCTAAAAAAAAACAAATAAGAGAGGAAGAAGAAAAATGAAAAAAAGAAATGCAAGTCATGTGAGAAAATTATGAAAAATTGACCAAAGATATCAACTCTGTTAAAAGTCCAAATAATCTGGGTGGAGCAAAGATGGTGGCTCTGATACTTGTTCTGCAAAGAAACTCCAAAAGCCATAAAATTTTGACTCTGGCCAAAATTTAGAGGGGCAGAACCCACAGAAAAACTGAATGATACAATTTTCCAGTGCAAAACAACTTAGAAGATCCACAGAAAAGATGTATTTCACTGGAACTAGGGGGTTGGAAAAACATTGCAGCCCTAGTGCAGCCCAGGGATCAGCAGGGTAGGGAAAGAACTCTGCTGCACCTCGATTCGGAAGCAATGACCTCAGAACAGACCTGCAATGAGAACCTGCAACTGGAATTTAGGAAGCCAGCCTGAACCTCCAGAGTGCAGCCCAGGACGGTAAGGGGGTGGGGGATTGTAGAAATCTCTCTGTTCTCCCTGGGGCACGATTCTGCTATTTTCCCACACTCAGATCCAGGTTGCTGTTTGGGCTTCTATACTATGGTAGACAAGCAGGGACACTCTTCATAGCTCCAGGGCAAAGGGGAGTACCTGTGATAATCTATATATCAAAGCACAGGCAAGAAAGCATAAGACCTTGAAAGAATAAATGTCCTATTGGGATATCTCAAAAAAAAAAAAAACAAAGCCTGGGAAGTGCAGTAAATTTCTCTTAGGAGGAAATGAGAAAACAAAAGAAAAATATAAATATGATCATAGAAAATTACTTTGGTCCCTTGGTAGTTTCAGAAGATGACAAACTTTAAGCTTCTGTATTCAAAGCCTCTAAGAGACATGGAAAGTAGGCTCAACCTATGGAACAACTCAAAAGAAGACTTTGATAAGCAAATAAGAGAGGTGGAAGAAAAATTGGGAGGATATATGAGTAATGCACACAAATTATTAAAACCAAATCAGCAGTTTGGTGAAATATATATACAAAAAACTGCTGAAGAAAATAATAATAACCAGTTTAAGCCTATTGGAAAAAGAAAAACAAAAGGCAACTAAGGAGAAGAATGCCTTAAAAAAAGCAGAATTGGACAACTGGAAAAGGAAATAAAAAAAGCTCTCTGGAGAAAATAACTCCTTCAAATACAGAATGGAACTAAAGGAAGCTGATGACTTTGCAAGAAATAAGGAAGAAATAAAACTCTTCCAAAAAAGCCAAAAATTAGAAGAAAATGTGAAATATCTTCCTGGAAACACAATTGACCTGGAAAACAGGTTCAGGAGAGATAATTTAAAAATTATTGGACTACTTGAAAGCCACGACCAGGAAAAGAACCTACACTTCATTTTACAAGAAATAATACAGCAAAATTGTCCTGAGATACTAGAAGTGGAGGGTAAAATAGAAACTGAGGGAATTCGCTGATCACCTTCTGAAAGAGATCCCAAAAGAAAAATTTCCAGGAATAGTGTAGCCAAATTCCCAAACTCCCAAGTCAAAGAGAAAATACTAAGTGCTTCCAGCCACAAGCAATTCAGCTACCATGACTCTATAGTCAGGATTTCACAAGATCTGGCAGCATCTACATTACGGGCTAATAGGGCTTGGAATATGATACTCCAGAAGGCAAAAGATCTTGGTTTACAACCAAGAATCAACTACCCAGAAAAACTGAACATCCTCTTTCAGGAGAAATGATGGACTTTCAATCAAACAGGGGACATAAAACTTTCCTATTGAAACAACCAGAGCTTAATAGAAAGTTTGATCTTCAAGTATAGGACTCTAGTGAAACATAGAGTGATTGTATGAGATGGACTAACTATGAGCAACTTAATGATGTTGAATTTTTTGTATTCCTGCATGTGAAGAAGACATTAATAACTCATAAGCACTTCCTCATTTGTAAGAGCTGTTAGAAGGAGCATATATAGACAGGGCACAGGAAGGAGCAGACTATAATAGTACAATATAGTAAAAAGATGGAACCACTATATGATGAAGGAAAGAACTGGGAAGAAGAGAAGGGAGAGGAAGAAGAGGCTAAGATATTTCACATAAAAGTCAAGAAAAAGCTTTTTCAATGGAGTGGAATGGGGGAAGGTGAAGGGGAATGTGTGAACCTTCATTTTCATCAGAAATGCCTCAGAGAGAAAATAACATACACACCTAATAGGGTTTAGAAATCTATCTTAGTCTATAGAAAAATGAAAAGAAATGGATTGGATAAGGGGGAATGGGGGGAAGGAAGGGGGTTACAGGTGATAGAAGAGAGGGAAGATTGTGGGAGAGGGTACTCAGATGCAACATATTTTTGGACAGGGGCAGGATGAAAGGAGAGAGAGAATAGAATAAATGAGATTGGGGAAGAAGAGTGAAGGTAAACACAACTTATAATAGCAACTGTGGGAGAAATATTGAAGCAATTTCTCTGGTGGACTTATGATAAAGAAGCCAACTCACTCCAAAGAATAAAGACTGAGGTACATTTTTTTTCTCTTTCACTATTCTTGAAGTTTCTCATCTTCTTTGGGGGAGGAGGGGGGTTATGTTTACTCTTATAAGAAGATAGTTGTAATAAAATAAAATTTTTAAATTACAAATAACCAACTGGAAAAGGGAGTACAAAAGCTAATTCAAGAAAATTAATCCCTAAAAATTAGAGTAGAAGAAATGGAAACCAATGAATATACAAGATTTACATGATTCCCTCATACAAAATAAAAAGACTGAAAAATTGAAGAAAATGTAAAGTACTTTCTATGTAAAATTAACAACCTGGAAAAATAGAACCAGAAGAGCCAATCTATGTATCATTGGATTACTAGAAAGCCTGAACCAAAAGAGGAACCTGGAAAACATCATGCAGGAAATTATAAGGGAAAACTATCCAAGTCTACTAGAAATAGATAGCAATAAAACCACTGAAAGAATCCACAGACCCCCTCCAGAAAGAGACCCCAGGATAAAAATTCTAGGGGTTTTAATAGCCAAAATCCAGAACCCTCAATAAAGGAGAAAATATTGCAAGCAGCAAAAGGAAGAAAAATTCACATACAAAGGAAACACAGTTGGACACACACACACAGGACCTATAGTCTCAAACTAAAAGGCATATTTCAGAAAGGAAAGGACATGTGATTACAACTAAGAATGTATTACTCTGCAAAATTCAGCATATACTATCAGGGAAGAATATGGCTGTTGAATGAAATAGAAGACTTCTAGATCTAATTGACACAAAGACCAGAACCAAACAAAGAATTCAATAATGAAGGGTTACTTTAATAAAGGGAATTAAAAAGGGAAAGGAAACAAAAGAAAACAAAACAAAACAAAACAAAATAACTGTTGGTCAAGACCATCAAATTGTATACAACCCTAAAAGCGTTGCATTCTTTAGAATTTTACTTATAGAATAATTAAAGGGTAGAATATAATGCAAGAGAATGACCCTAAAGGATTTGGATTTAATTGGAACTTGTCTCTCCATTGAAGAGTTCCAAGATGATATTCCCTGAAGAAAAGTAGGGGTGTTAACTTTAAACTTAAGTGTCTCATTATCCTATGAACCACTTTAATCCTACTGTGTTTAACACCTCCTCTAAAGAGAGTATTTTAAACAGCTAGATCCTGAGTCAGTGTCTCTGTAACTTTCAATGATTGGTAAAGTTCTCAGGTGAGACCTCCAGAGCCTCCCAATACCTAGAGCAATATAAGCATCATAAATTTGGAGGATTTAAGTCAGTGACTCTTTACCTTGTATCATTTGTAAGGTGAGAACTTCAAAACCTCCCAGTATTTGAAGACCTTCAAGATTCTTGCAGCAAATGAGTTCAGGTTTTAACTTACTTGTGCTTCACTTAAGAAGGGGCTAATTACCCTAGGTGAGGAAGAAGGGGTTAGAATGGAAGAAAGAATATACCTTGCTTCACTTAACAAGGGGTTAATACCCTGGATTGGGTGGGGGTGTAACTAGGTACCCGATCCTGGGGGGGGGGGGTTCTGTGTGAAAGAAAATAGGCCTGGGGGAGAGGGCACAAATAGTTCAAGAAACTATACTTTGGTTCAAGAGGAGGATTGTGTGTAATTGAAAGATACCTTTAAAAGGGGTAAGGCAAAAAATAAATATAATTATAATTTGATGCAATTTGAGTCAATACTGCTTATTAAGCAATAAAATAATCTGTGATGATAACTTGATAACAATATGAGCATAGCAAGCAATCACATAATCAAACTATACCAAATGGATAATTACTTTGGAATTATTTATTAGAATTAAATGATTAAATTTTGAAAGTAGTATATAATTTAAAGGGATTAAGAGAGACAAAATATTCTTGTTTTTCTATATCTAAAATGGTTAGAGTTAGAGGTTACTAGAATTGAAAAGGTTGAGGAATTTTGTGTT
Source organism: Macrotis lagotis (assembly GCF_037893015.1). Lineage (NCBI taxonomy): Eukaryota > Metazoa > Chordata > Mammalia > Peramelemorphia > Peramelidae > Macrotis > Macrotis lagotis. Next base: position 134,880,236 of record NC_133658.1, read on the forward strand.
GCTACTGTGGAAATGGTGTTCACTATGAATAGTCAACTTTCCAGATTATAATAAAGGTGATAACAAGATGCATTCCATTCTTTTTTAAGTATATATTAAAGAAAGAAGGTATATGTATACTGACAAACACATATAACATATGACAATGTAAATTAAAAAAAATAATACAAAACTGGTCACCCTGAATAGATTTTTTTTAGGATTTTGCAAGGAAAATGGGGTTAAGTGGCTTTCCCAAGGGCACACAGCTAGGTAATTATTAAGTGTCTGAGCCCAAATTTGAACTCAGATCCTCCAGATTCCAGAGCCACTACTCTATCCACTGCACCACCTAGCTGCCCCACACTGAGTAGATTTTACACTGGGTTAAAAAAACAGAGAAGTGAGACTAGAGTTATTGAAGATGAACTGATATCATTTGTCAATTTGTCTAGTACTAAAATCCAGAAGTTTTTAAAAACAGAGGACCAAGTCTGAACTATTTTTTTTAATCAGGGCTTTAATTTGAAACTCATTGAGGCAACTCTGGCATATGACATCACCTGTAAAATAAGGAGAGCAATAACTGCTCATCTTACCAAAAAACTGTCTAAACATAAATTATAGATAACCAGAAAGAGCAACCAATATATTTTATAATGTCACCCTAGAGCTATCATGTTTGTTCTATAATAATATGAGCAGGGAACAGAGAATGCATTATTATTTTATATATTGGATTTCCTAATAAAATTTCTTCAAATGTATCAAAGAATTATGCAATTTAAGAACCAATGGTGAATTTAGCAATCTCTCTGTCCAACCTTTTCACTTTACTGTAAAAAACATTGGATCACAGATTTAATTCTGGAAATGATCTCAAAGGTTACCTACCTGAATCTATTATTTAAATGATATGGCACTGAGACCAAGAGGAGCTAGATGATTTTTTTTAACCTAGTAACTAAGATAGAATATGAACCAAGGTCTCCCTGACTCAAGTATATCAAAGTAGAGCAGAAGTAACTTTAAGATACAATAAAATAAATACTGAGACTAAGATGAATTTAGGGACCATGGACTTAAATTTGACCTTCATGAAAATGATTAACTTCATGAATATATCTTCTCACCTGTATAATTGGGGTCAAAATAGCTATACTAGATGACTTCTATAAGAATACTATATTATGTAAAGAAAAGTTATGTGTAAAGTGTTTAGTAAATCATAATTTAACCCTATTTAATCATATATGTCTCCCATGCTTGAATATTCTCTCTCCTTTCCTCCTTGTCTTTGTTTTTGCTTTGTTCCTTCAAGACTGAGATGAAATCCTATGATTTGAAGGACTTTTCCCTAGTCCCTACATTCACAGATATACACACACAAATACATATGCACATATACATATTAATATGTATTATCTATAACATGTATATATGTACATTTAAAAAGATATAGATAGACAAATATGTAGATGTAGTTATCTATATTTGTGTGTGTATCTTGCATGCAGTTTTATTTTTCCTCTTCAATTAAACTGTGAATTCTTCAAGGGAAGGATTTTTTCCCTTTTTTTATTAAGTTCTCTTTGTTCAGCACATATTAGATTGTTAATCAATGCTTATTTATCACAAAATAGATGCTTTTTTGCCAAAACAATGTGTTTAAGGTGTGGGAACACAGGCTATTCTAACAGACTGGCATCTGGACAGTCTCGAGAGCTGGCAAGCAGCCCTGAGAGATAAGGTGCACCAGAGTCCTTGGGAGCTGGACATTCCACCCCATAGCACAAGGTCACAAGACACAGCTGTGTTTTACCACCTCCCTGCTAACATACCCCTTTATCCTGTAACACAAGATGGTGCACATACACCCCGTTTTCATCCCCCAATTACCTCATTTTCTTTGTTCTACCCTGGAAGACCTAACAGTATATATGTAGAAGCTAAGCAGTAATAAAATTGAGCTGGAGGCATATGGCAGTGGTGGCTTGACTCCTTATTCTCAGCTCCCCTCTGGGAGGGAGGTCGTCACTGTGGGCCCCAAAGTGAAGCAAGCCACAACATTAAGTGACTTGCCCAAGGTCACACAACTAGTTAATTATTAAGTGTCTGAAGTTATATTTGAACTGAGGTACTCCTGACTCCAGGGCTGTTGCTCTATCCATTGTGTCACTTAGCTGTCTCCCAAAATAGGTGCTTGACACACATGATTGTTGATTGAAAGATTCAGTCCAGTGATTTTCACCACACTAAATCCAGTCCCATGTTGTTAAGGCTAACATTCCCACAGTTACACAGGACCATAACTTAAATATAATACAGACATGCGAACTCTGGAAGTAAGATGAAAAAATTCCTTTCCAAGGTATTCATGAAATGAGATTCAAATTTATCCATTTTATAATAACACTTCCCACTTTCAAATTCCCCTACCATTTGTAATTATAGTTTAACAATTATACATCTAGTGACACAAAAGTAAAATGTGTTGGATTATCACCTAACTCAATCCTGTCAGAGGTGAAAATGCACCCAATGTCATTTTCTGGTTGATTATTTCTCCTATATTTCCTTCAACTTTAAGGCTGCTACCATTTGACATTTGTTTACTTACAAGGATTTTATCAAACATTTCATGGTACTGAAAAGTAGTGATGAGGGAGGCACAATTTTTATTTTAAAGAAAGCCTTTAAATTAACTGGAAAGTGAAAAATGCCAACAGCTTGTAGGCTTGCTGTCAAAGATGTAAGGAGAACATGCTGACTGCAGTTGGGGGAAAAAAAAACTGCTCAGCAAAGTTAGTTGCCTCACCTACTTTCACGTTAGTGAAAAACGATTTCAAAGAAAAGCTTCCTTAACATTAATTCTGACCGAAATTTGAAACTTGTTTCTAGTCACTAAGCTTTCCAATACTTCTTCAGTCAATAATTCTTTCAATCAAATAGTCAATCAAACAGACAATTTTTAAGCACTTATTACATTCTAGCTCTGCAGATACAGAGAAATACTATCCTCATTCCTTTGCTCAAGAGGCTTAGATGTTAAAGGAGAGACAACATGAAAATTCAACCTCTACATAATCTGAAAATAAATTAGAGAACTGTCAAGTTTGGTGGGTTTTGTTTAAGTTTTTAAATCTATGAGAAATACCATTATTTCACAGCTTTAAGTTTTTCTCTCCTCTTTTTCATTTTTGGTTGCCTCATTCTTTGTTTTATGTTTTTGCAAGGCAAATGGGGTTAAGTGATTTGCCCAAGGCCACACAGCTAGGTAATTATTAAGTATCTGAATCTGGATTTGAACTCAGGTACTCCTGATTCCAGGGCCAATGCTCTAATCCACTGCACAACCTAGCCTCCCCAAGCTGCCTTATTCTTTAGCCATAATTCCAAAGTAAGAATCCATATGTTCTTTTTTCTGATTTTGAGGGTATTATAAAGGCAACCTTTGGTAAGGTTTAAAATGTCACATACATTTGATATGTTATTATATATGTATATATATATATATTATCCATAAATATGCATATGCATATGTATCCTGAAAAAAAGAAATTAAAACTATAACAAAAGAGAATGAAGAATAAATCATCTTCATACTTTCTGTTACTGAAGTTATAAAGATGACTTAATAAGTTTATGGAAGGTGAATTGATGTGCAAATAATTTTGGTTAATTACAAGAAGTAAACTTTTTATCCACATGCCCAATGGACCACAAAATATTTTATATAAATGACTAAAAGCAATAGGGTAACCTACCTTAGAACTCTGTCTATATAAACTCCAATGAACCAGATTATGATAAATAAAAATGAAAAATATATAATTCACAGAATGTGAATTTTATTGGGAAAGAAAGTTAATTCTTTAAGGAAAATATCTGTGTTTGTGTGTGTGTGTGTGTGTGTGTGTGTGTGTGTGTGTGTTACAGGTTGTTAGAATGAGTAGGAATGGACAAGAAGAAAAGATAGAAAAATTATAAAAAAATATAGCCCTTTAATATTTCCAGTTTACTATTCTCAGCATGGATATGTCTGAAAGATAGCATCAGTTATGAAACCAATCAGGTGGAAAATGTCTGGTTTTCATTAAAATTAATAATAATGAAATAATTGTCACAATGTCAAAAACTATTTTTGCACAAGTGTGAAATTTCACCATGGCTATCTTGCCATAGGCATCCCTTGAATTAGAAGAGGATAGAGAAATAACTACCTGCATTAGGACTGCATCATAATCCACCAACAGCAATCAATTTTTTTTTAAATTTTGAGATCCGCTGTAGCATTTTTAGAGATGAGTAGAACACATGTAAATGTTATTGTTATTGTAATAGAGATTAGAAAATTTTCATTTCTCAACATTTCTCATCCATTAATCTCTTGTGATAATTCCATTTATCCTGAAAAATCTGCCTTGGGACAGACTCTAGATATCAAGGCTATTCTCCAAGCAAACAGTGCAGCCTAAATTAGTGAAGTAGAAAGGATGTCAGGATTCAAGATTTCAGGTCCTAGCTAGGCTACTAATGAATGGATGGATGGATTGATAAACTTTGACAAAAAGTACATCTATTTAACAGATTATTTAACAGATAATGAAACAAAATCAAATAACTGTTAGATTATATACTTAGAATCATACAGTGAGTTTGTGGAGTAGCCAAGATTAAACATGTGTCCTGACTTTTAATCCAATACATTATATAAGTATGGGAATCTGAAGATATAAATTCAAGTATCACACCCCTAATCCATTAAAATGCTGTGTGATTTTGGTGAAATCATTTAATCTCATCCAGGCTTTTCCCTCAGCTTTACATTTATTGGATGCTTCATGATCCCTACTCAATGTGTCCATTGGGCAGAATGATGTATATCCTCTTTGTATAAAAACAATGTGGTCTCTGAGTAACCACTTTCATATATGCGCCCTAGAAAACACATCCTGGATTTGAAATAGATTGTGGGTAAGATTCAGAAGCCATTATTATTAACATCTCTTTTTTCTAATTATGCTTGAGTTTTATAATTTAATTAAAATTGCTTTTAGTGTTGTTTGAATGCAATTGTTTTGTTTTATTACATTTACACTATTGAAGTCGATTGCAGTTTATTTTTTGTATTTACTTAGCAGCATCTGTTCACATAAATCTTTGCATGATTCTCTGTATCATTTATGTAATTTATTATAGCATAATAGCATACAATAACATTCTTATAACACAATTTGTCCATTCCCCAATCTTTAGGCATCCGCTTTGTTTCCATTTCTTTGTTTTTAAAGACATTGTGACAATAAGTATTTTGATTGTTATGGCATTAACCCATTTATTAAGTACATTCTATGTGCCAGTCTCTGTGCTAAGTAACAAGGAAATTAATATGAAAAAAATCAGTGTCTGCCTACAGGAAGCTTATAATCTAATGAAGGCAACACACAAAAGGAAAATGAAAAGAGGAGGGAGATGGTATCTTCTGGGAAATGGTGGTATTGAAAAAGAGGAGCATGGTAGAAAATTCAGAAAAGTACAAATGTAATGCAGTCAGGTAAGGGATGAAGTACTTTTATGGGCTGAACTTCTTCCTTTAAGTGGAGGATTTGGAATTCATGGTAAAACCCTCCATTCAGGGGACAGAGGGTGATGATTAAGTGATTGATGAAAATTTTCAGGATCATAAGGCTTCCCAAATTAAGATTACTGAAGAGATCAGACAAGTGTAATTAAGTTGAGAAATGAGATGTTTAAAAAGTTGCTTTAAAATTTTGTTTTGAATTTCTGCCACTTTCTTTCTTATCCTTTTTATTGTGTCTATAATGAGCTTTCTAGTTTCCTGTAATCAGTTATCATTTTTACCTTTTGTTCGTGTTTCTATCCCTTGTTTGGTTATGAATACTTCATCTATCAATAGCTGTGAGAGATTTGTTATCTTCTTCTTTTCTAATTTTTCTATTATATGATTTTTCAATATTGTAATCATGTATATAATAAGAATGTATTATGGGAATGTAATGCATTAGTCTTAATTCCTTCCATATTGCTTTTCACTTTTCCCACAGCTTTTTTTTTTATTAAATAAGCATTTTTTTCTAGGTAATTTATCTTTTCTGCTTTGTCAAATACTATTAAGTTGATTTTTCCTAATTCAAATTTATCCAGTCTATTTCATTAATCTTCAATATATGCCTGTGAAGTAGATCCATTTATTTTGAAAGTAGTTTCATACTTTTTAAAAACATTTTTATAGTGTTATCTGAAAACATATTATAAACACTCTCTTTTTTCAACAGGAAATTTTTAGCCTCTTTACAACCATCTTATAATGATCATTTTTCTGAAAATTTTCTATTTCATAGTTTCAAGAAGGATACATCTGGACTGATGTGTCTATGTTAATTGAACTAAATGAGTTATTCTTTTTTATGTTTTAATACCAATTTATTTTTTTAATTTTTATTAAAGATATTATTTGAGTTTTACAATTTTCCCCCAATCTTGCTTCCCTCCCCCACCCCCACCCCACATATAGCATTCTGTCAGTCTTGACTTTGTTTCCATGTTTTACCTTGATCCAATTTGGGTAGGATAATAAAGAAATCATATCCTTAAAGAGAACAGAATTCTCAGGGGTAAGACGATCAGAAAATAAGATATCTGTTTTTTTTCCAAATTAAATGGAATAGTCCTTGTACTTTGTTCAAACTCCACAGCTCCTTATCTGGATACAGATGGTACTCTCCTTTGCAGAGAGCCCAAAATTCTTCCCGATTGTTGCACTGATGGAATGAGCAAGCCCTTCAAGCTTGAACATCACTCCCATGTTGCTGTTAGGGTGTACAGTGTTTTTCTGGTTCTGCTCATCTCACTCAGCATCAGTTCATGCAAATCCCTCCAGGTTTCCCTGAAATCCTGTCCCTCCTGGTTTCTAATAGAACAGTAGTATTTCATGACATACATATACCACAGTTTGCTAAGCCATTCCCCAATTGAAGGACATTTACTGGATTTCCAATTCTTTGCCACCACAAACAGGGCTGCTATAAATATTTTTGTACAAGGAATGTTTTTACCCTTTTTCCTCATCTCTTCAGGGTATAGACCCAGTAGTGGTATTGCTGGGTCAAAGGGTATGCATTAAATGAGTTATTCTTAAAGTTTATAAAGAAAAATAATCCCTATCTCATTTGATTGAGTTCAAAAAGAAACTTCTGAGAAAAGTCTCTAACCTGCTATTCTTTTGCAGGTACTGTTCTGTGAATGATAGAATAGTTGAATAAAATAGTTCTTTTAGCTGGATAAAAATATTAGAATATAAAATTTAATTTTCTTTAAGTTTGCTAAATATTTCTTAGCTAAATGGAAAAAAAAGATGACGAGAATGACATGGATTTCATCTTGTCCTTGTATGATTTTGCTTATTCTTTTTTCAGATAGATGATCCTTAATTATATATGAGGCAGTTTGATAGTACAATGTACAGAACATTGGATCAAGATTCAGGAAAACCATAGTACAATTCCAATCTGAGATAATTACTAACTGTGCCACCTTAAGTAAATAACTTAACCTCTATTAACCTTAAAGTTTTATGTAAAATATTAGTAGGGGCAGCTAGGTGGTGCAGTGGATACAGCGCTGACCTTGGAGTCAGAAGCACCTATGTTCAAATTCCATGTGAGACACTTAATATTTAAAACTAGTTGTGTGGCTTTGGGCAAGTCACTAAACCTCACTGACTTGCAAAAAATCGAACAAAAAATATATGTTACTATTATTTGAATTGGTTGCTAGTGATCTCATCTTTTAGTTACAGATTTATGATTCATTCTTTTAAGGAAGATTCAAGCTTATTCTAAAACAATGCTAATGAAGTTCTTTTATTAGTAAAATATGTATTGTTATGAAGCTTTTCACCTAATAATTATGAATTTTATTTAGAGCTACTGTTATCCCATTTATTCAAGAAGTTAGTAGTGAACTCCCTTTATTTAATTATTTCACTATTCATTTTAAAAATATTACCTATGTTTTCTGTTTCAAATTTGATCCTACTAAGATCTGTATTATTTTTCACTTTTTGCAAACATATGACCCAGAAATGTTTTGTAACCTCATTCTTCATTTACTCTCACTTGCATGTCATTTCAAATTTCTTATGTCTGTAAAATATACATGTGTTTAGAACACATTAAAATCATTAACCCTCAGTTTCTTCCTCTGTTAATTTGTGATAATATTTGTAGTACTTCTTATAGGTAGTTGTAGAGTGCAATATAAATGTAGTATATAAATATTAATGTGTTATAGAAATGTGAACTGCTATTGCCATTGTAGAACAGATATTTGGAAATTAATTGACTTTGATGTTTCTTAACCATGTGAAAAACAGCTAACATCTGGTCTTCAAAGGTGTACAATTCATTGTGCTCTACTTTAGTTTCCATGGCTTATATTTAATTCAAGCAGCAATATCCTTTGCCGCACTGTATAGCTGGCTTTGCAAAAAACAAAGCAAGAAAATCTAATATTAAAACCACTTCATACCATACAAGGTTAGCTTGCTAGATAAATAAAGATGATGATGTATTGGATTTCCATCTGAAAGTTTTGTTTTTCAGCTCTCTGCCAAATGAGGCATATACATTCTTCTTTTGAATGTAAGATATTTAATAGAGGAAAGGCAAATTGTGGGAGCTGTGTCAGATGCCTGTTAACCAGCTTCTGGGCAGTACAATGATAAAACACAAATGAAAAGAGTTCAATAGCAATCTTGAGCTACTCGAGTTAGAAATTTTCTATTTGTATGCTGAATATAAGATTATAGGTAATACAGAATGATGTTTGTTTATTTTTACAAGACACTATAGTTTTGCCTATAAAGATAAAGGACCCTATAGATCATTCAGTCAAATGACTTCCTGAGAAGGATGTCTGATATTAGCAACTCCATAAACTGACCCATTCTTACTTTTCCCCACTTATACTATTCCATTTCAACACCATTATATCAGTAAATAAATATTTATTAAGTACCTACTATGTGTTAGATACTGATAAGCACTGATATACAGTGAAAGGCAAGAGATTATTCCTACTCCCACAGATGTCATAGTTAAATGAGAGATACATGCAAATAATTATGCAAAGTCAAACTGTATTAAATATGAATCAGAAATAATCACCAGAGGCAAGGGATTAATATTGAGGAGGATCAGGCAATGCTTATAGTACAAGGTGGAATTTTAAGCAAGTCAGGAGAGAGAGAAGGGAGAACACAGATATGGGAGACATGCAATGAAAATGTCCATATTGGGAAATGTAGTGTCTTGATCAAAGAACAACAAAGAAGAGGGAGTCACTAGATTTCAGAGGGAAGAGTATATAAGATGTAAGAAAATTACTGGGACATCTGTGTAGCACAGTGGGTAAATCAACAGCTCTAGCTGTGTGATTGGTAATTTTTCCACTACAGCTTGGAGTCTCAGTCCATTCAGGATATAAACTGGGGTTCCATAGACCCAACTCCCATCCTGTGCCCAGGTAGTAGGCTCTTAAGTCCAATAATGTCCCTCTAGTGCTAGTTGGTCTTCCAGGAATAGTCTCCAAAAATGGATAATACTCTTCCTCTTCTTTACTTCCAAGGGGCCCTTTTAAATAGGCCATATAGTCATCATGATAATAGGTATATTTCTAAAGTTGCTGTACCTCCTTCCACTGCAAGTTTTTATATCAATATCTTTAGAAATGTCTTCCTGGCTCCATAATCCATACTAAATTGCTGCTTTTGTGCCATTGGATCAACCCCAGGAATAGATAATATACCTAGTGATGTTCCTTAAATTATCTTTCTTACAAATGGCAGTTTCAGCACTTTTCTTGCAAGTCCATACTAACTCATAATCAGTTTCCCTTAACAAATGCCCCAGTTTGTGTATCTTTACAAGGGATCCAGGTAACATCATTAATCTCACATGAGTCTGAGGCCAACTATCTCTTATGTTGTACATTAGAGAATATATATACCCTGCTTCTGGACATGTCCAGATATTTTCTACTCCCCAGGCAAATATCCTGACCAGTCAGTCATAAACAATAGTCACCCTGAACTGACTCATTCACATGCCACTGCTGTCTCTCTCCCCTGGATCAGAATCCTGGGCCACAGTGTACCTATGACCAGGGACTGAGAATCTAGGCCAGCCAGGGGTACCCAAGGCCAATTCACAAACTGCTATGAACTATGGCAAGTCCAACAGCCACACCAAAAGACTGGACATTGACTTCTGCCAGCTAGACTCTCCTCCCACCTTTACTAACACCCTGTTGTCTAAATCAGAGATAGGACTCACTCCCTAGATAGGCCATACATGTAGATATAATAATTCCATCCAATAATCTCCCTCTTCCTCTCTCAATAGAGAACATTTCTACCTTGCCTTCCCTCCTCCTTTCCATACGTAGAAGGCATAAGTAGGGGTGTCACACTTACAGAGTCAAGTGGAAGTTATAGATAACTAATTTACACATAGGTGAGAGATGGTGGAGATGAACTGGTCCTGTCTCTTCTCTCTCCTCCTTATTTTCTCTTCTCCTTTGAAGACATCCAAGGTCCTTCAGCATCTTCTGAATCTGTTCCAAAAAGTCCTCTCCAGCTCTGGTGACTAGTTGAGACCTTATTTTCTGGTAGAGAAATTGCTTAACATTTTATTCAGATCAAAACACATGTTTCCATCATAAAACAATGAGATTCAATTTACATTGAATTTACATTACAATTTACATTTTGCCTTATTGCCATATTAACACACATAGTTCACTTTTAACTCAAACTTCCATTAATATTTTACTACATGAGCAAACTCACGAGCTTGATACAATGTGATCATTCTCTTTGGGAGTTTGCTCCATACACATACATTCAACAAGCATCTTTGTTCTAAGAGTACCCAGTATCTAGCTTAAAAATAAAACAATTTTAATCTTTGCTCTCATTACAACAATAACTCAAATTTCCTTAACCAAAATGAATTTTTTTCTAAATATTCCCATGTTTTCCTTTTCCTGGTATTCTTATCTAACACACTCATTTCCTTAAACTAGAACTTGAAACTAATTATCTTAAGAATTTCCCATTCTTCTTACCTAAATATCCCCTCATACAAAAACTAAGGAAACTTAATTCCTATCTTAGCATGTAGCTGATAGCAGGTATCAGAGCCAGACACCTAAACCATCTCTGGCTATTAGATCTAATTTACCTAAAACTTCCCAGGACATTAGAGGAAATTTCCTTTATGAGTATTGAATGTCAGTGTCCAGGCAGAGGTCACATAGGTAAGTCAAATATTAGGCCATATTTATTCTTCGGTGAGATATCATCCAAATGTCATTTTGGGGAAATCATGTCAAAGGGGTCCACCCTCAGCCAAACTGTGAAGCCGCCCCTTCGGGTGCCTATCCCTGTCACCTGACATCCTTGGCCCATTGGCTTCCTTGGCTCCAAGAACATGACATTTTCCAAGTAGCATTTTGTTGACCATCCTGGTATCTGACATAAGAGAAAATTAAAAGTCCCACGATCTAAATTATTTGTTATATCTAATTAGAACTTCCAGTGAATGCATTTCAATAATTTCCAATTATAATCTTAATGCAGTCCCAATTAATGAAACCCCTACCTAAAGCTCAATTAATCCTTCCTGGGTCTTTGCCTAAAACTTGGTATTCTAACTATGACTGGTCCTACAGGCCTGTCTCCTACCTCTTACTAGAGATGTCCCTTTGTCTGAAATCATATCTACTCTATCAGTATATAAAGATAGTATATCAGATTCCCCTTGCCTAGAGAAACCTCCTTCTAGCTTATTGCATCTTTCAACAAATTCATTTCTCCTTTGTCCAGGAGATTGCACAGAGAAATCTCAAATTATCTTGTGTTTATCTTTCTCAAATTACATGATTTTGCTTCCAAGCAAACAACCACTGCTTTGGAATATACATATAGATCTAAAATATTCCCAATTCACATACACAGCTAAAAACTTCTATGAATAAACTTGTTTGCCTACAAGACATCCTCAACATACAAATGGTTATTTTTCCCAAGGAAATTGGGTAAAGTGACTTGTCTAAGGTCACACAGCTAAGCAATCACTAAGTATTTGAGTCCTGACCTGAACCCAGGTCACCTGACTCCAGGGCCGGTGCTCTATCCACTGAACAACCTAGCAACCTCCTAACATACAAATTACTTTTCAGAATTCTTTAAAACCATTAAAACATCTTAGGTAGCCTTAAATATATAACATGCATTATTAATTTCATTATAACAGAACAGCAATAAGAGTAACAGACTAACACACAAATCCCTCCATTATTACATTTTTCATGAACCCACAGATTTATCCCAGAAAGGGTCATATTTTTTTTATATTTTCCTTGTTGCCCTTCAAAGCAATCACATTAATTCCAGGCTTTAATAATACAGTATTTAAATAACATATCCACAACAGATAACTAAATATTGCAAATATAATCTCTTTGCAGTTACAAAAGAAACACATAACTGATAAACACATCTTATTCATCAATAAGTTACCTTACAGTAGTGCCCACAATTGCAATTTGTTCAGAGCCCCCCATCAGCTGCCTGCTTTTACCAAGAGAGAAATCCACATTCTTGACTTCTTTAAAATTAAAAATGCATTGTCAATATACGGTAAACATTAAGATTCTTATTTAAACATCTCATTTCCCTTAGAACAAGAGTCAAATGAATATCCCATGCTCTTCACACTTTTGTCTCTTTACTCAAATTCTCAGAATCCAGTCTCATACTTATGACACATTTAAAACCTCAATGTAATTACACCTCAACTAACTTTCCCAAAGTTTAATTTGATAAAAACTTTTAGAGTACCTTATACAAAGAACCCACTACTCACATTCCAAACGCTCTATCCAAAATAAAAATACAATTGTTAGCATTATTAAAGTTAACATTAAAACCAATTAGAGCTTTTTTTTCCCAAAAGAAATCAGTAAACCTAGATATTTCTCTTCTTAGTAACACAATACAACTTTTCTTTAACCCACAGGTGTTACAATAGAGTTTAAAATCCCAAACCACATAACTCCTTGCAAAGGTTACAATAGTGTTAAAATAGTTTAATTCCCAAACTAATTTTTCAATCTAGGTTATTTAATTCCTCCAATTCTGTACAAACTTTGTCAGAATGCTACAACACTAGTATCCCTCTTTTAAAACCCTCAGCGTACTTTCCAAGTGCTTTCCAAAACTCTAGTTCAGAAACTTGAAAAACAATGAGAGTCATCACTCGGGCCACAAGGCCAGTAGATATTCATTAAATGTGTTTTCCTTTCAATAAAGGAGTCTCTTAACCCCTGGATCTTAGATAATTTTTTTTCTTTCCCAATCACACATCTCACCTGTGGAGGGATATCTTTCCATTTAAGGCTTAAGCACTTGGGCTCTCCTATCTATTGCCCCCTCCCTCCACAGGTGAGTGGGGCACTTATGTAGACTCAGTCTAGGGTTCAAGTCCTAACAAGATCATGGATGGGATTAAGACCACCACGTGTCCAATGCACCACCCCTTCCCCCAACCCAAAGAGAAAACATGGAATCTTTCCTAGACCCTTGTAAGGATAAAAAAATCTCACTTTCTCTCTCAATCTTTCCCTTAAAGGTTCTTTCTTCTCTTAAACTCTTCTAAACTCTCCCAAAAACCACAGCTTTTTTCACTTTAAGAATTCCCCTCCCTTCCCTTAACTGTACATACCTAGCACAGCTACCACGGGCTCAGTGAGGGAAGGGCTGATTTCTACATGGGGGCCACTGCACACTACTTCCTTCTCCCTCATTTTCTGAAACTCCTGGGTCCAACTCCCAGCTAGCCCTCTTTTAAAACTTAAGCTGAGTCCTCAGACCCAGCAATGCCTAAAACAGACACATACACAAGACAACATATAGAACAAATACACACACTCCGTCAGGAATATTCAAACTCACACAGCATTGGATCCGATTGGCTTTGTCAATTTAGAAAACATTTCTTTTTCTCCTTTCTCCAGACTTTCCCTTTCCTCTTGGGCTTTGCTGTTAGCCTTCTCCTCTATAGGAGCAGCCAGAGGATCCCATCTATTTTTTTTTGTCTTTTCCTAACTTACTTACACATAATTTAGCATCTCCAATTATCCAGAATGCTGCATATTCCACCTCCTTTTTATTTAAAGGTACCTTATGGTTCACTGTTCATCAGACCCAGGCACTGGCAACCAGACAGATTATCCTTGGATGGGGATTTGTGGCCATTAAGAACAGCAGTATCTCATGAACTTGCTCTTCTCTTGACCCTGGATAACATCTTCGCTGTCACAGCTAGCTCATTTCCTACCCAAACGACTCTCCTTGGGTATTGGATGAGGGGGGTTCTCTTCCTCCCCTCCCTGAGGCATCTTTTTGACCCCTGCCCTTCCATCTAGTATTTCCTTTCCTTGAATTGTCTAGAATCAGCCTCAAAAGATAAAAACCAAAGTTTCCCCTACCTTTCTGGGTCCTTCCACAATTTTCCATCACTCTCCTCGTCAATGGCAGTGTTTCAAGTCCATTTAGAGATCTACCCAAGGGAACCCTGGAAAAAAAATGGGGATCTGGCTCAAAATAAAGCTATGAGTACTCCTTACCCTGGTCTCTTCTGGATCTTCCTCAAGGGGTTCTGAAGATCCAGAAAGTGAGTCCCCAAATTGTTATAAATGAATAAAAAGAAAAACCTACTAGAGTGAGAGAAACTTGTACATTTTGTTCATGAACCTTGCAAGATACACCTTACAAGGTATGAGTACCTCACCGAGGTGTGAGGCACTGCCTATTATTTCTTAAAATTCATTTGGTGTCTTATTTTCCTCCAATTACTTGTACAGAAAGCTTTTGCATTAATTGTTAGCATATTGAGTTCCTTGTACTCTCCCTTCCTCCCTTCACCCATAACTAATTGAAAATACAAGCAATTTGATAGGTTATACATATTATTTCATGGAAAGCATATTTCCATTTTAATCATGTTGTAAAAGAGAACATAAATCAAAAAATGAAGAAAAATAAAATTTAAATAGAATACTTCAATCTGTATCCAATCAGCTTTTTATCTAAAGAAGAATAGGATTTTTTTCTAGGTTTTTGCAAGGCAATGGGGTTAAGTGTCTGGCCCAAGGCCACACAGCTAGGTAATTATTAAGTGTCTGAGGTCACATTTGAACTCAGGTACTCCTGACTCCAGGGCTGGTGCCCTATGCACTGTGCCACCTAGATGCCCCAAGAATAAGATTTCTTAATATAAGTCTTTTAAAGTTTTCTCAAATCACTGTATTACTGGGAAAAAGCTAAGTCATTCCAGCAGGAAACAATTATAGTAATCTTCTGTTTGCTAAACCCAGAGTCCAGCTTCTAAGGATAAGAACTTGCTCTCTTTGACAAAAAACTGTTGGGAAAATTCGACGTGAGTATGACAGAAATGGATTAGACCAATATCTCACACCCTATACTAAGATAAGATCAAAATGAATACAGGATTTAGAAATAAAAGATATTATTATAAATAAACTAGGAGATTAAGGAATAGTTCATCTGTCAGATCTATGGAAAGGGAAGTGTATGACCAAGAAAGAGATGGAGAACATCAATAAAAACAAATTAGATAATTTTGATTATATTAAATTAAAAAGCTTTTGCACAAACAAAACCAATGTAACCATCATAAAAAATGTAGTGTAATGGAAAACAATTTTTATAATCAGTATTTCTGATAAAGGACTCATTTCTAAAATATCCAGCAAACTGAGGCAATTAAAAAAGGCCTTTCCCAGTTGACAAAAGGTCAAATATATCCAAAGGCAATTTTAAGATGAGAAAATCAAAGTTATCCAAAGTCATAAGAAAACTTGCTCTAAATCATTACTGTAAATTAAAGTAGCTCTGAGGTATCTTCTTACACCTATAGATTGGCCAATATGACCAGAAAGGACAATGTCCAATCCTGAAAAAGATGTGGGAAATCTGTGACACTAATACAATATTGGTGGATCTGTGAACTCATCTAACCTATCTGGAGAGCAATTTGGAATTATGCCAAAGGGCAACAAAATGTGCATACTCTTTGATCCACTACTGGGTCTATAGCCTGAAGAGATCATGAACAAATGGTTAAAAACATCACTTGTACAAACAATATTCATAGCAGCCCTGTTTGTGGTAGCAAAGGATTGGAAATTGAGTGAATGTCTATCACTTGGGGAATGACTGAATAAACAGTGGAATATGTATGTCATGTAATACTATTGTTCTGTTAGCAACCAAGAGGGATGGAATTTCAGAGAATCCTGGAAAGTCTTGCATGTACTGATGTTGAGAGAGATGAGCAGAACCAAAAGAACACTGTACATCATAGCAGCAACATGGGTGTGATGATCAACCTTAATGGACTTGCTCATTCCATCCATGCAATAATAAGGAACAATTTTAGAGTAACTGCTATGGAGAATACCACCTGTATCCAGAGAAAGAATTGTGGAGTTTAAACAATGACCAAAGTCTATCACTTTCAATTTACAAAAAAAAAAAGTATATTATGTACTCCATAATTTTGCTATCATTAATAATTTATTTTCTCCTCAAGTTTATGATTTCTCTCTCAATACATTCAATTTTGAACAATGTGTAGCATGGAAAAATATAAAGATTATCATACTGTGTGGGGATGGGGGAGGGAAGGTAGAAGAAAAAATTGTGAAATTCAAAACCTTACAAAAATGATAGGTAGCAACTACTACTGTATATAACTGGAAAAATAATAAAATATTAAAAAACTAAGTCATTCAAATCTGATTATCTTACAACATTGTTGTTAATTTCTATACAACATTTCTCACTTTGCATCAACTAATACGTTTTTCCAGTATTTCCTGAGAGAATCCTGTTCATCATTTCTTTTAGTACAATAATATTTCACCAGAATCACATGGAAAAAAATGATGGCCATCCTCTCAACTTCCAATTCCTTTCCACCAGAAAAGAGCTAATATCATACATATATATTTGTGTGTATATACACACAAAGAAATAATATATGTTCTTTTTTCAATATCTTTTTGGATACAGATGTAATACAGGCACTTGTAGGTGATTGATTTCTTACATGATTTCTTAGCCCTTAGTACATAATTCCAAATTAGACATAATGATGATATTTTGAATTGAGGGCTATACCCAGTTTGAATGTCCTTTGGGTTTATTTCCAAATTGCTCTCCAAAATTGGCAAATCAATTCACAACTCCAGCAGCATTGGATTACTGTTCCAGTTTCCCACATCCTCCCCACATTGATATATTTTTGTCATTTTAGTTAATTTTGGAGGTGTGAGGGGGTACCTCAGAGTAGGTTTAATGTGCATTTCTCTAATCAATAGGTTTTAGAGCATTTTCACATGATTTTACATAGCTTTAGTTTCTTCATCTGAAAATTGCTATTCATATCCTTTGTCTGTCAATTGGGGAATGAATTGTATTTTTAAAAATGTGACTTAGATCTTTAGAAAGTTTAGAAATGAGTCTATTATCAGAATTAGTAGCTGTGAAAGATTTTTTCAGCTTCCTATATTTCCTCTAACCTTGGGTGCATTGGTTTTATTTTTGCAATTATGTTTTTAGTTATTATAATCAAAATTATACATTTTGCATTTTATAATGTCCTGTATTTCTTTTTTGGTCATAAACGGCTTCCCTATCCACAGAGGCACCAGATCAACTATTCCTTGTTATCCTCATTAGCTTATGGTATCACCTTTTAAGTCAAACTCCTGCACCCATTTCGATCTCATGGTATAGCATATGAGATGTTGGTCCATGACTACTTTCTAACATGTTATTTTCCAGTTTCCCCAACATATTTATAACCTAATGAGTTCTTATGTCAGAAACTGGAATCTTTGTGGTTAACAAAAAATTGTTATGGTCATTTACTACTGTTTATTTTGTAGTAATCTATTCCAATGATCAAACATTCTATTTCTTAGTGAGCTTCTAAACTGCAACTTTATCATATAGTTTTAAATCTGGTATGATTAGGTCATCTATCTTTGCATTTTTTCATTAATTCCTATGATATTTTTGGACTTATGTTCTCCTGATGAAGTTTATTATTTTTTATCTCTGTATATCAATTATTTGGTAATTTGATTAGCATGACACTGAATAAATACTTTAATTTGGGTAGAATAGAAATTTTTATTAATTATCTCTGCCTGACCATGAGTAACTGACATTTTCCGGATTGCATAGATCCTACTTTATTTGTGTGAAAAGTGTTTTATAATTGTTTTATCAGAGTTTCTGGCTTTTTTTTGGTAGGGAGACTCCATAGAATTTCATATTGTTTATAGTTTCTTTAAATAGACTTTTTCTTTCTATGTCTTATTGCTGGACTTTTTTGGTAATGCTGATGATTTATGGAGTTTTACTGTATATATTGCAACTTTATAAAAATTGTTCAGTATTTGGTTGTTTTTCAGTTGATTTTCTTGGAAACTCGATGTAAATAATGATATCACCCGTGAAGAATGAGAAATGTGTTCCTTGTGTATAGTGAATCCATCAATTTGTTTTTTTCTTATTGCTAAAGCTAATATTTCTGATAAAATTTTGAATAATAGTGATGATAATAGTAGTCCTTGTTTTACCCATGATCTTATTTTTTAACTTATTCCCACTACATATAATGCTGATGGGTAACTACTGCTTATCATTTTAAGGAAAACAGCATTTTTCATAAGTTCTTATGACTTTTTTTCCTAATATGAAAGGGTACGGTATTTTGTCAAAACTTTTTCAGCATCTATTGAGATGATCATATGATTTTTGTTAGTTTTGTTATTGATATGGTCAATTATATTGATAGTATTCCTAATACTGAAGTTGGTATAAATGAATTCTTGGTATAAATCCTAAGCATAGTATATTATCTTAGTGGTAACTTTCTATGATTTCCTTGCTATTATTTTATTTAAAAATCTTGCATTATTATACTTTTAGGAAACTCCTTTGTCTATTTTTAAAAAAAATATATAGTTTGTATAACACTGAAATTAATTGTGCCTTGAATGTTTGGTAGAATTCATTTCCACTTGGCCATAGAGATTTTTTTCAGACATGGTAAATTTTCTAAAATAGAATTGTTTGAAAATTTTCTTTCCTCTTCTCCTAACCTAGGCATTTTATATTTTTGTAGACAATTCATACATACATATCATTTAAATTGTCATATTTATTATTTATTAGAACATTCTTTAATGTTGTCATCATTAGTGGTGAGGTTGTCCTTTTGCTTTTTCATAATGGTAATTTGGTTTTCTTTTCTTTTTATTGAAACTACCAAAAGTTTAGTTATTTTATTGTTTTTTCATTAAAACAACTTTTATTTTTATTTATTAATTCAATGGTTTACTTGATTTCAATTCTATCAAACTCTTATTTGATGTTCAAAAGTTCTAAATTGGTAGGTAATTGGGGATGTCTAATTTGATTTTTAAGATTTTGCAATTGCATGCCCAATTCATTCATTTCATCTTTCTCCATTTTAACCATAGAAGAGTATAAAGATATAAAATTTCCCCTAATGGCTCCTTGGGTTTCATGCCACTTGGTTTGGTATGATGTGTCAATAATGCCATTGTCTTAGATGAAACTATTGATTATTGATATGATTTGTTGCTTATTCTACTCATTATTTAAAATTAAGTTATTTAGCATCTAATTCATTTTTAATCCATCTTTCCATTGCCCTTTATTACATGAGATTTTCATTGGAACATGATCTGAAAAGGATGTATTTAATATTTCTGACTTTACACTTTTGATTGCAATGTTTTTTGGTCTAATTTTTGTGGAGGTGCCATGTACCACTGAGAAAATGTTGTATTCCTTTCTATCCCCATTTAATTTTCTCTAGAGGCATTTCACATCTAAATTTTCTAAAATTCCATCCACCTCCTTCACTTCTTTTAATTTATCTATTTTTGTTGGATTTATCTAATTCTAATAAAAGAGCTTGAGGTTTCCCCCCACTTGTATTGCTTTTGTTATCTGTGCTTTCTCATGACATGCTTATCTTCTCCTCTAAGAATTTGGATTGTTATACTGATTGAAGCATACATGCTTACTATGGAACTTACTTTTATGTGTATGACACCTTATAAGAAGGTTCCTTATCCCTTCTAAATAGATTTAATATTTTTGCTTTTGCTTTGTCCAAGATCAGGATTACTACCCCTATTTTTTTTTTTTACTTTGGTTCAAGCATAATATATTCTACTCCTTTTACTTTTATTCTATGAGCATCTGTCTGCTTCAAATGTATTTCTTACAAACACTATATTGTAAGATTTTGGGTTTTAATCTGCTTTCCTATCCACTTCTGTTTTATTGGAGACTTCATCCCCATCACCATATTCATGCTATGATTACTATCTCTGAAATGCTTTTCATTGTATCCCCTCAATAACTTGTACTTTTCTTTGTCCTTTTACCCTAACCATGCTCACTAGTGTTTTGCTTCTGATCACAACTTCCTCAATCTTTTCTTCCGTATCTTTCCTCTTTTCACTTCTTATTTCTATCCTTATGTTTGTCCTGTCTTCAATCAGTCCCTCATTACCCCCTTCCTTTCTTTTCATACTACCCTGTAGAGTAAGATAAATTTTAAACCCAATTAAGTGTATATTTTATTCCCACTTTGAGCCAAATCCAGTGAGTAATGAACTAGCAACTCTCATCCTCCTTTCTTTCCCGCTACCATGATTTCTCTTTTGTGCTTTTCATGTGATGTGATTTACCCTATTCTGACTCCATCTTCCTTCTATTCCAGTACTATCTTTTTATATATTAATTTTAGGGGTATTTTTTGCAAGGCAAATGGGGTTAAGTGGCTTGCCTAAGGCCACACAGCTAGGCAATTATTTAATTCTTAAGTGTCTGAGACAGGACTTGAACCCAGGTACTCCTGACTCCAGGGCCAGTTCTTTATCCACTGCATCACCTAGCCACCCCTATATATTAATTTTAATATATTTTTTTACAAAATCAACATGCCCACACTTTATCCAGGTATAATTCCTCTAATAGAGATACAGTTCTTAAGATTTGCAAATATTATCTTCCCATAGTGAGATGTACACAATTTATTCTTATTCAATAACTTTTTTTATTTCTTGTTAACCTTTGCTTAGATCTCTTCCATCCTTTATTTGAAGATTTTATGTTCAACTCTGCTCTGTTCATTAGGGAAATTTGAATGTCTTCTATTTTACTGAAAGTCAGTCTTTTCCCTGAAAGAAGTTACTCAATTTTTCCATGTAGTTTTTCTTGGTTGTACTTTAAATTTCTTTACCTTCTATAATATATCATATTCCAGGTCCTAAGATCTTTAGTATTGAAGTTGTCAAGTCCTGTGTAATCCTGACTGTGACTCCTTCATATATGAAGAGTTTCTTCCTGGCTACATGCAGTATTTTCTCCTTGACCTGATAATTTTGGAATTTGGTTACAGTAATACTTTAACATTTTCATTTTGGAATCATTTTCAGGAGGTGATCTGGTGATTTTACCTCTGGTTGTAGGACATTAGACAGTTTTCTTTTTCTTTCTTTCTTTTTAAATTAAATTAATTTATTTATTTTCATCCATATACATGTATATTTATAAGTAACAAAATTACCTTCTACCCTCCCTTCCCACACCCCTTTCCCTCTGTGGCAAACAGTCAGGTTAGCATTGTACATATTTATCTTTATAAACATGTTTACTGATAGGTAATATTTAGTATGAGGGATTAGGATTAACGGAAAGAGATACAAAAATATATTTATATAAAGTGTTCATCAGATTCTCAAGGCTTTAGTGTCTTTGTGTGTGTCTGTGTGTGCATGTGCATTTTGTTTTCCTTTGTTTTTCTTCCTCAGTATGAGGATAATATAATCCATAGCCAGTCTAATATAGTTGTTCTAGCTCTCTGGACTGCTGAGAGGAGCTGCTTCCATCAAGATTGTTCATCTCATAATGTTGTTGATATGTACATTATTCTCTTGATTATATGTCCTTAGCTCAGCATCAGATTGCAGAAGTCATTCCATGCTTCTCTAGAGTCTGACCATTTATGGTTCCTTATAGAACCTTTTATTTCTTGAAAGATGTTGTCCAAGTTCTTTTTATAATCATGGCTTCCATTGTCCAATAATTCTCAAATTATCCCTCCTGGAATTATTTTCCAGGTCAGTTGTTTTTCCAATGAAGTACTTTAAATTTTTAAAATAAATTTTTATTTTTTCAGAATTTTGCTTAACATGTTCTTTATGTCTCCTAAAGTCATTAACTTCCACTTGTCTAATTCTAAATGTTCAGTTAGTGTTTGTAAAACCTTTTCCATTTAACAAATTCTATTTTTTAAAAATTCTTTTTGAATTTTTCCAAGAAGTTTTCCTGGACTGGAGACCAATTCATATTCTCCTTCAAAGCTTCAAATGTAGTGTTTCTTCTTTTCTCCTTTTCTGAGCTTATGTTTTGCCCATTCTTACCTCCAAGAAAACTTTGAGTAGAATTTACTTTTTCCTTTAACATTTCTTATTCAATTTGGTATGTCTAACTTGGGCCTTTTCCAAGGATCTTGTGTTGGGGAAGGAGTTGCAAATGCTAGGTGTTGAGAACCTTAGATTCTGGCTTACAGACTTGGGGTAAAGTTAAGAACTCCAAGGGATTGATCAGTGGACCAAGCAGTAACAATAGATTTCTGTTCTCTTCCCTGGGTACACTCATGCTCACCCCATGCTTGACCTTGCTGGAAGGTATTGCTTTCTGTTCTTTTGTCAGTTCTGTTGCTCCGAAGTTGTTAATCCAAGAGATCTTAAGAAAGTTCCTGGCTTCTCACTATGATCTTTACCAGAATTTTGGAAAATTCTTGTCTTAAAGTTGTTTTCTTTTTCAATTTGCTCAGTTCCATTTTTAAAGGAGTTGTTTTCTTTGTCCACTTGCCCAATTTTATTTATAATTATTTTCTTTAGTAAATTCAAGTGGTTGAATCTTTCTTGAATAACTTTCAATTTTGTTCCCAGTTCTTCTACTTGATTTGCAAAAATCCTGTTTGATATCTTCCAAGATGATTTCTTGAACTGAAGAGCAATTGGTATTCCCATTTGGGGCTTTTCCCAATGTCATCTTCTGAAATGCTGTTTTGATGCTCCTTATTGCTATAGTATCATTCTATAATTAGGGCTTTCTTTCATTTCTTACTCATGGATAGACTAGTATATAATTTTTAGTTAGAGTTCTAATCCTGGGTCACAGATGGTGGGGGAGCATTCCCTAAAGCTTCCTGAACTTGGAGTTGAAGTTCTATTCAACTACTTTCTAAACATTAGGGGTTCTGTTTCATGCTCTATTAGTGGCTTCTGTGCTGCACTGATATTGTCTAGTCTAATTTTGCCCACTGCTTTGGCCTTTGGCCTCTCTCTCTACTCTGGGCTTGGAGGTCTTGCAGTTTGTCTACTGTCTCCCTTGGCCTTCTGAGCTGGGATCTAAGACCTTCAGTTGGTCAACTGAGCTGTGACTTATAGCTCCTACTGCCTTCTCAACCTCCTGCTTGTGCTGGGTCTTGCTCTTCCTGCACCTGAGTAGGAACGATCTTTCCTAAAGAATTTTGAAGTGATTTATGCTGGAAAATGTACCACTCTTTCTTTTTGGCGTATTATCTCTCCAGTTAGAGGTTTGAGTAATATTACTGGTGAGGAAAACTTGGGAGAGATCAGGGAATTTCCTGCCTTCTCTCAACACTCTTGGCTCCACTCTCCAAATGAGTTCTTTCTGTTCTCTTCCCTGAGTACACTCATGCTCATCCCATGCTTGACCTTGCTGAAAGATGTTGCTCTCTGTTCTTTTGTCAATTCTGTTGTTAAATTTATAGTTTAGGAGACATAAATTTAGGGGACATAATTTTTTTTAATAAATTTGACTCATTTTTCTCTATATTCAAGAAATTAGACCTTTATCAGAGAAATAGCTTCAATTTTTTTCACAAATAATATTGCTGTTTTCTTCTGTCCTATTTTCCCCACTTATTTATACTTATTTATTCTGTCTCTCTGTCTCTCTGTCTCTCTGTCTCTCTGTCTCTCTGTCTCTCTCTCTCTCTCTCTCTCTCTCTCTCTCTCTCTCTCTCTCCCACACACACACACACACACACACACACACACACACACACACACACACA
Organism: Macrotis lagotis; assembly: GCF_037893015.1. Taxonomy (NCBI): domain Eukaryota; kingdom Metazoa; phylum Chordata; class Mammalia; order Peramelemorphia; family Peramelidae; genus Macrotis; species Macrotis lagotis. Next base: position 134,904,553 of record NC_133658.1, read on the forward strand.
CACAAATTTGGCCTGTTTCTTTTCAAAACTATTTTGTTTCTGACTACCATCAATCTGCCCTCCCTTCACTTATTCCCTTCCTCTGCTACTTTTCTGTAGAGTAAGATAGATTTCCATTTCAATTTAGGTAGGTATGTTATTCCCTCTGAGTAAATTTTGATGTGAGCAGAACTCACTTTCCCCCTTCTCCCCTCCAATGTGGAAATTTTTTTTTATTTCCTTTTTTATGTGAAATGATTTACTTGATTCTACCTCTCCATTTCCCTTTTTACCAATGCATTCCTCTTCCTCACTCCTTAATTTCATTTTTAAAGATTTTATTCCTTCATATTCAACTCATATTTGTACTCTCTGTATATTTTGATTTCCCTTCCTATTTACTGATTTATGCTTCTCTTGTGTCTTTTCTTTGAAAGTAAAAGTTTTATATACAGTTCTGATGTTTTCTTTAAAATTTATTGAAAATTTTCTCTTTCATTGAATGTCTGACATTTTTCTTTGTTCTCAAAGAGGACCATGATATCAAGGAGGTGATACCATGACAAGCACATACATGTGAGAGAGGGGTGCTATATTAAATCACTAGCCTCATTTTCTCCTCCAGAGCTGTCTGGGACCTGAGACCAGATATGAATCAGTATAAGGGGAGATAGCCCTGGATAGGAGGGGATTAGGATTAAGTGACTTGTCATACAACTAATAAGTGTCAAGGGTCTGTAGCTGAGTTTGAACTCCCATCCTATTGATCCAGGGCCAGTGCTTTCTCCATTGCCCCGCCTAACTGCCCCTCATTGAACATCTATATTTCCTCAGAAAAATTACACTGTTTTGTTGGGTGACTCTGTGTTGTAATACTAATACCTTCCCCTCTGGAATAATGTACTCCAAATTTTCTGATATTTCAATATAGATGTTCATAAATCTTGTGTTTTCTTGACTGTGGCTCAATTATTTATTTATGGCTCTTGGCAATATTCACTCCTTCAACTGGGAGCTCTGGAATTTGGCTATAATTATGTTGGAAATTTTTTATTTTGTTGTCTTTTTCAGGAGGTGACCCATGGACTCTTTCAATTTTTATTTTACCCTCTGTTTTTAGAATATCAGGACAACTGACAGTTTTTGATCTTGGCTTTCAATAGTACAGTAGAATTTTAATTATCACTTTTGAATTTATTTATAGGTCAGATGTTTTTTCTCCAGTGGGATATTAGACATTGTCTTCTTTATTTTTCATTCTTTTGGTTTTGTTTTATTGTTTCTTGGTTTCTTTTAAAATCATTAGCTTCAGGTGGCAGATCCAAAATGGTGACAAGAGAGGACAGTCTGTTAGGTGCTCTTGAACTAAGGACTCTATCTACATTTTCAAGAGACAGAATCCACAGAAGGACCCAGTGAGGCAGTTTTCCAACCCAAGGTAACCTGGAAAAGAGCAGAAAGGCTCCACTCCACAGGGTTGGAGGGGTAGTCTGCCAGAGTGAAGGAACTTCAGCCTCCTGGAGGCAGCCCCAGGGTGCTGGGAGCAGAGGCTCCCAGCAGCGAGGGCAGTTTCCTGACTACACCCCACGGAACACCAGGCACAACTTGGGGGATCAGTGGGGGTACCTCTGCCAAAGCAAGCAGGTGAAGCCCAGCACTCAGTGCACATAGTGAGCAGGGTGGGCCCAGCAGTCCTGATCCAGGAACCAGAAGCTGAAGCCTGTAAGCAAGAGCCACCAGAGCATGAGTGCTGAACCTGGGAAGGGAGTGGAGAGAGACTGCAAGCTCTGTCCTATGTCCCTGGAACAGGACTCTAGGCTTCTGACCACATTCAGATCCTGATTGCAGTCTAGGCCCCCCCCAAAGAATAGCAGGGAAGTCCAACTCAGCCCAGTGGCAGAGGGGTACACTTATGGTTATTCACAGACCAGGAAGGAAGACAGAGCCTCACACATGGAGATCCTTGTGGGGGTGTCTCACTAATACTCAAAAGCTCAGGAAGTACCCCCAAACCAGGCACAGGCTGGAGAAATGAGTAAGCAGAGAAAAGAGAGGAACACCATTGAGAAATAATTTGCTTGTGATCCCAAGAATGATCAAGATACTCAATCTGGAGATAAGGAAATACAAGCTACTGCATCTAAAGACTCCAAGAAAAACAGAAATTGGGCTCAGCCTATGATAGAGCTTAAAACAGACTTTGAAAATCAAGTGAGGGGGATAGAGGAAAATTGGGAAAAGAAATGAGACAGGTGCAGGTAAAAATAAAAAGAGGTCAGCAGCTTAGTCAAGGAGATTCAAAAATGCTGAAGAAAATAACATGTTAAAAATCAGGTTAGGTCAAATGGATAAAACCGTTCAAAAAGTTATTGGGAGAAGAATGCTTTAAAAAGCAGAATTGGCCAGATAGAAAAAGAGATAAGAAAGCTCTCTAAGGAAAACAAATCCTTCAGACAAAGAATGGAACTGAGGAGGTTGCTGATTTTACGAGAAATCAGGACACAATACTTCAAAACCAAAAGAATGAAAAATTAGAAGAAAATATGAAATATCTCATTGAAAAAGCAAAAGATATGGAAAATGAAAGATATGATAACATATGAAAGATAAGTTAAAAATTATAGGAATACTTGAAAGTCATGACCAGGAAAAGAGCCTTGACATCATTTTCAAAGAATTACTACAGGAAAATTGCCCTGATATCCTAGAAGCAGAGGAAAAAAATAGAAATTGAGAGAATCCACTGATCTCCCTGAGAAAGAGATTCAAAAAAACAACCCCCAGGAATATTATAGTCATTTTCCAGAACTCCCAAGACAAAGAGAAAATATTACAAGCAGTCAGAAGGATACAATTCAAATATCATGGAGCTTCAGTCAGGATCACACAGGACTTAGCAGCAACTACATTAAAAGCTTGTAGGTCTTGGAATATAATATTCTGGAAGGCAAAAGAGATTAGAATGCAACCAAGAATCAACTAACCAGCAAAACTGAACATCCTCTTCCAGGGAAAAAGATGGACTTTCAATGAAACAGGGAAATTTCAAATGTTCCTATTGGAATGGCCAGAGCTGAACAGAAGGCTTGTTCTTCAAATACAGGACTCAGGTGAAGCATAGAGAGTGGGGGAGAAGGGGAAAATATGAGGGACTTAATGATGATGAACTAAATGTATTCCTGTATAGAAAAATGATACTGATAATACTCATATGAACATTCTCATTTAATAAAGCAGGTAGAAGGAATTTTTACAGATAAAGCACAGGAGAATATTGAATTTGAAGTTATATTGTGCTGTAAAAATGGAGTCAATAGATAAAAGGGAAATGTAATGGGAGAAGGAAAAAGGAGAGGAAAAACAGTCTAAGATATTTCATATAATAACATTTTTCTTTATTACAATGAGCTATTGCAATGATATGGAAAGGGTTAGGCAAGGGGGAATGAGGGAATCTTTGCTCTCATCAGAGGTGACTAGGACAAGAAAAAGCATATATAATCAATGGGGTATATACATGTGGACTAAGGAGGAGAGAACAGGGACAGGGGAAGGTGGGGGATGTGAGTGATGGAGGAGAGGATGGACCATGGGTGGAGAGTGGTCAGATATAACACATTTTCTTTCTTACTTCTTTTCAAGGGGCTTGGAATGGATGGCCTGTCTGGGACCATAGGGCCGGGTGGATGCTGGGACTAAGGGGACTTTTGTGGGCTTGGGGCCTCTTGGCTCCAGGGCCTGGCATCTGTCTGCTGTCCCACTCAGCTATCCTACAGCAGAGATAGAGTGAAAAGAAAGAGAAAATATAATAAATGGTAGTAAAGAAGTACGGATGGAGGGATTTGCTATCAGCAATGGCAAAGGTGGAAAAAAAATGGAAGTAACTTTTGTGATCTACTTATAATAAAGGATGTGATCCCACATGCAACAGAGCTGGTAGTGTTGGAACATAGACTGAAGCGCATTTTTTATTATTATTAATTATTTTGGTGGGGTATTGCAGGGCAAATTGGACTAGGTGGCCTGCCTGGGACCGCACAGCTGGGTTATTGTTGGATGTCTGAGGGTGGATTTGGACCTGGGTGCTCCTGGCTCAAGGGCAAGTGCTCTGTATGCTGCCTGGCTGCCCCTACTATTATTACTATTTTATTTTATTTTGGGTTTTTTTGGGGGGGCATTGTAGGGCAATGGGGTTGGGGTGGCTTGCACGGTGTCACACATCTGGGGGATTTTGGGGTGTCTGAGCCTGGATTTGGGCTCGGGTGCTCCTGACTCCAGGGCTGGTGCTCCATCCACTGAACCATCTAGCCATACCTACTATCATTATTATTATTATTGTTGTTGTTGTTGTTGTTGTTGTAGTTTTAATTTTAACTTTACTTTTTTCTCTCCCCTTTACTTTATCGCTCATGCAGTTCTATATTTTTGGGGGGCAGAGGGTATTATGTTTACTCTTAAACAAGAATATTTTAGTAATGTATAAAAATACATTATTTGTACAAAATAAGAATAAATAAATACAAATTTTAAAAAATAAAATAATTAGCTTCCATATGCTCAATTCTAAATTTGATAGAATTATTTTGTCTAGTGAAATTTTGCAACTCCTTTTCCATTGGATAATTTCTACTTTTGAAAGTATTCTTTTCCTTATAGGTTTTTGGGGTTTCTTTAATTATTTGTTCTAATCTGTTTATAAGATGTTATTTTCTTCAATTTTTTGTGCCTCTTTGACCAAGCTGTTAACCTTTTTTGGATGATTTTCTTGCATTTGTGTTTATTAAAAGGGAACTCTTTTTCCAGGGTCAGAGTTTCCACTGTTCCTAAGTTTAAGGGGTTTTGTGCAGCACTTTTCAGGGATACTTCTAGGGACCTCCAAGTTTTCCACTCTTCTTAGGTGGCATTATCTAAGAAAAGATATGTTTATTACTCTCTTGTCCTGTAATCTGATCTGTGAATGACCACAAGAGCTATTTCCTGCCCCCAAACTGTACCAAAGTTCCTTACTTCATAGTGGTTTAAAGCTCTGGTAGACTAGTGCTCCTCCTTACTTTGGCACTGTCACCCAGAATTGGACCCATATCTGAGCATGGGCAAAACAACAGAATCATGAAGTCAGTGCCTGGAAAGAGATTTTTCAAATGTCCTTCAATTTAATTATTCAACCTGGGAAATCAGGTGAGCTGCTTCCTTTTTCTCTACCATCTTGATTCTACTGCACCTTATCACTTGATCGCCCGGGCTTGTTTTCCTTTAAATTCATAGTCCTTTCTCTTCTCTATTGTTGGAGATGTGGTGATAATTTGTTTTGAAGAGACAGATAGATAGCATAGAGAAAAGAACACTGGGTCTTGAATCAAGGACACCTGAATTTATATATAGGCATAGACATTTATTAGATATATGACTCTGTGGAGGTCCTTTAAACTCTATTTGCCAGAATGATCCAGTGAAGGAAATGCCAAACCAATACAATATCTTTGCCAAGAAAATTCCATTGGCAGCATGTGTGATATATGGTCCACAGGATCCTGAGAGACAAATGTGACAGAATGAATGAATAATAGAAACAATATTTGTGAAGCTGTTTCCTACATTAATTATTTCTATATAAATGGTCATTTTTGTTTGTCTCTTTTATTTGCTGAATGTGGTATCTCCTGTCTGTCTTATAGTTGCACTTCCAAGTACCATGGTTAATGAAAAAGGAAGAGGATAAAGAATGCCATTACCATCTGCCTACTCCCTGGAGGTAAAACTAATTTCTTCTTAGGATCTCAAATCTTCCTCAACTATTTTCTTCTTCTTCAAATAAAGTCCAGAACTCCATCTTCAGCATGGAAAATCATTTACCTTCTTCTATTGTTTTTAAAAATATTTGTTTCTTTTCTTTTCTTTTTATCGAGTTACATGCAAAAAAACAAGTTTCAAAATTCACCTTTAAAACATTGAGTTCTGAATTTTCTTCCTTCCTTCCATCCCACTTCCTCTCATTAAGAAAACAAGGTATTTGATATAGAGTAAAAACGTGTAGTCGTGAAAAATATTAGAAAAAATAGCCCATACTGTAAAAAGTAAATATAACCTCTTCTCCTCCAAAAAAGCAAAATCTCAAAAAAAAAAAAAATGAAGTAAAAGTAAGTGTATGCTTCATTCTGGATTCAGACACCACCTGCTCAATCTTTAGGGTGTAGAGTGTTCTTTATCATAAATCCTTCAGAAGTTCCTTGGGATACAACATTGTTGAGAAAAGATAAATCATTCACAGCTGATCATCCTACTATGTTATTGTTACTTTCTATATAGTACATTCTAATTGCATCAGCATACATATATATCTATATCTATATATATATATATATATATATATATATATAAGACTATCTTGTTCATCATTTCTTGAAAAATAATCACATTTCATTTTAATTCCCATGCCACAATTTGTTCAGCCATTCCCAATGGACATCTATTCAGTTTCCTTGCCACCAAAGCATATTTTTATAGCCCTTTGGGTATTATTCCAAATTTATCTACAAAATTGTTGAATCCTTTCACAAATCCTTACAACAGTGCATTAATTTCTCATTTTCTACATTCCCTTCAACATTTGTCATTTTCTCTTTATGTTCTATTAGTCAATTCAACATGTGCAAGGTAAAATATTTCAGAATAGTTCTAACCACATTTCTCCTTACATAAGTGAGTTAGGACTTTTAAAAAAATGATTTAAATAAAGAGCAATTATAACCTCACTGTTCATATCTTTTGATCATTTATCCATTTGGGAATGGCTCTTATTATTTATACATTTGACACTATCCTCTATGTTTGACAAAAAAGGTCTTTATTAGAGGAATTCATTTCAATATTTTTCCCCACATTTGCTATTGCTAGTTTCTTTTCTCTCCATCTTATTATTCCACCGGCCAATCATTCTATTCTGACTCTTTTAACCTGTCCCTCCTCAAAAATGTTTTGGATCTCACTGCCCCCCCCACAATATCCCTTCCATTCTCTCACCTACCCACCTATCCCTTTCTTCCTTTCCTTTCCTCTCCTTCTTTCATTTAGTGTTAGACATATTTCTATATCCAACTAAATGTGTACATTATTCCCTCATTGAGTTAGTTTTGATGAAAATAAGGTCCACTGCAAAAGCTTTTTCTTGATTCTTTTTTGTGACATAACTTTCCCCATTATACTATCCCCTTTCCCTTTATCCAATTACTTTCTTCTTTCACATATTAATGCTATCCTTTTAATACATAATCCCTTAAAATTCAACTCCTACTTGTGCCTTGTCTTTATATGCTCTTTCTACCTGCTCTAATAAATAAGAAACCCATATGAGTTGCCAGTGTCATCTCCCCATGTAGAAATATAAGCAGTTCAACAACATTAGGCCCCTCATGATTTGTCTTTCCCATTTACCATTTTATGCTTCTTTTGAGTCTCTTTTTTGAAGATCAAATTTTCTGTTCAACTCTGGTCCATTTATCAAGAGAGTTTGAAAGTCCCCTATTTCACTAAATGTCCATAGTTAGAATACAATCACTTTTGCTGAATAGTTAATTTTGGATTATAATCTAAGATCCTTTGCCTTCTAGAATATGATATTCTAAGTCCTATGATCCCTTAATGCTGAACCTACTAAATCTTGTGTTATCATGATATTTGAATTGTTTCTTTCTGGTTCCTTAAAATATTTTCTCCTTAACTTGAGAACTATGAATTTTGACTGGAATATTCCTAGCACTTTTCATTTTGGGAACTCTTTGGATTGAATGGTAGAGTCCTTCAATTTCTATTTTTATCCCATGTTTTAGAATATCAGGGCAGTTTTTCTTAATAACTTCTTGAAAAATGGCTCTTTTTTCTTTTATTCTGACTTGCAAGTCCTCCAATAATTATTCAATTATCTCTCTGATGAGTTGTTTTTCCCTGAGATAGTTCACATTTTCTTATAGTTTCATTGTTTTGTTTCTCTTTTATTGGTTCTTGATTTTACACAAAGTCATCAGCTTCCCTTTGTTCCATTCTATATTTTAAGGAATTATTTTCTTCTGAGAGCTTTTGTAACTTTTCCATTTGACCAATTCTGTTTTTAAAGGCATTCTTCACCTCATTGGCTTTGTTGATCTCTTTTTTCATTTGTCTCCATTTGGTTTTTAAGACGATATATTCTTCAATATTTTTTGACATCTACTCCAAGCTAGTGATTTGGCTATCATGATTTTCTCAAATTCCTCTCGTTTTTCTTCGAAATTTTTCATATACCTTACTTACTCAATTTTCACAATCCTTTTTGAGCTCTGCTATATCTTGAATCCTATTCATATTTTTCTTGGAGGCTTTGGAGTTAGGAGTTTTGACTTTGTTATCTTCTTCTGTGTGTATTTTAATCATCCATCTAATCATAGTAACCATCTTTAGTTGGATTTCTTTTTAACTCTTTGTTAAGGTGGAACTCTACTTCCAGGGTAGAGTTTACACTGTCCCAAGGATTTGAGGGCTTTTTCAGCTGTTTCCATAGATACTTCTAGAGACCCATAAGTTTCAATTATTCCAAGATCTTATGAGAGGTTACAACTAATCTCTTTTCCAGTGCTTTGGTCTTTGGGTGACAATTAGCATTCCTTTATTTCTTAGAACTGTGAGGTGAGTCCCTTCTTCACTTAGGCAGTAAGCTTTGTTGTCCCTATGTTCCACTTCCTGGGACTTAGATCTCAGATTGAGACCTAGATGTGAGTAACAGAGTTTTATCTCAGTGATACAAAGAGATTCCTGTAATCTCCTTCCACCCCATTTTGTCTATGGGCAGAGATCACCAGAATTTGCAGCTGTTGTTGAATCAGTGACTCTTGCAGCTTACTCCTCATCTCCTAGCATCTAGTCTGTTGAGGCTTGTCCTCAACTGTGATTCAATCTCAGCCTTGTGTAGTTGCTGTCCTTCCAGGTTGTCCTTGGCAATCTTTTCATTGTCATGTCTGGAAACCTCTGCTACTGACCTGCAGGCAGTTCATGGCTAAGGTCAGTTCAATTTGGAGCTGCTTTTGCTGCTCTGTATTCTTCTCTCACCCTGGTGCAGCAGTCCCTTCCAGAAAATCTTCCAAATTGTCTTGGACTAGAAAAGTATTTCACTCTTTTTTTTTGTAGGTTCTGCCACTCTAGAATTTGGGTTAACATCTTTATTTAAAGGTATTTGGAGTGAATTGGGGGACATCTTGGGCAAGTCCCTTACTCCACCATCTTAACTCCCTAGTGTCTTGTTTTCAATGAGAAGTTTCTTCATTCATTTTTAAGGGATAATGACATAATTAGGACATAATTAATATGTCTTTTCTTGGCAAATATACACAGATCTCATTACTATTTTACTCATTACCTTTTCTGCCTCTTCCTGTATGTTACTATATCATTTAAGGGATGATAAATCAATTGATCAGAAATCAATTAACTCTGCAACACATCATTCAAATATTAGAACAATTTCCCTGAGCCAAAAAATTACAAATATTATGTTTTTCATTTTTTCATAAGATACCTGAAGACTCAACAAATTACATGACTTATTCAAGGTTCTAAAGTTAGTTAATAGTAAAGTAAAGATTTTAACTTAGATTATTTTGTATACTACTCCAACATAGTTCCCTCTATATAACTGCAAGCCCAGACATAAACTAGTTTAACTTTATGTGTTACTTTATGTATCTATTTAGCCCTAATTGAGGAATGGAAGAAAGGTTTCATGTAGGAAATTGTTCTTGAGTTGGAATTTGAAGAAGTTAGAGAGCATGCTACTTTGGTCATTTCCTCCATAATGATTTTCATTTCACATTATTTGAGAACCTTTCAACCCTTCCTCAAAGGTACTATACAAGACCAAGGTTAAAAAGAAAATAAAATATTACCACACAGCATTAGAACCACACTGAAAGGTCCTACTTATTTTATTTTAATGAATATTTACATTTTCACATGCATATATACATTTATACATATATACACATCTGCATACATATATATACATATATAAATACATTAGTTTTACGTGGATATATGTATACACACAAATATATATATATATATATATATATATATATATATATATATATCTTCCTTCCATCTATTTTTACAAATGAATACCTAAGAATTTGATGCTTCTTTAAAATAATTTTTCCAAATTAGGTCGAGTATTATCCCTATAATATTATATTATTATCTATCTTTCTTTATTGAGAGAACAAGAGTTTAAAACCATAGAAATAACACAAAATCTGAATGAATTGGAACAGCTGGGTGACGCAGTGGATTGAGCACCAGCCCTGGAGTCAGGAGGACCTGAGTTCAAATCTAACATCAAACACTTAATAGTTACTTAACTATGTGACCTTGGTCAAGTCACCATTGTCTTGCAAAAAAATGAATGAATTGGGTATAAGAAAACAATGTAATCTGGAAGTTAAAAGAAAAAAATTTATGGAGCCTTTCTTTTATACTGTATTGTGTCAACCTCTTAGCATTCAGAAATAGCAAGACCTTTAGAAAATATCTAATTTCATGTTTTGATTTCACTAAGGAGACACCTGAAGCCTAGAACAGAGGAGATTCTCAATGTCATAAAGCTATTAAGTAGCAAGAACCAGGTTTCAAACCTGAATCTGCTTTATTCTGAACTAAAAATCACTAAAGAAGTACTTATTAGGGGCAGCTAGGTGGTGCAGTGGATAAAGCACTGGCCCTGGAGTCAGGAGTATCTAGGTTCAAACTCGGTCTCAGGCACTTATAATTACCTAGCTGTGTGGCCTTGGGCAAGCCACTTAACCCCATTGCCTTGCAAAAAAAAAAAAAAAAAAAACCAAAAAAGTGCTTATTAAGGATCTTCCACATTCTAGAAAAATTAAATACAGTAAAAAAGAAAATGACTACTCCCTTCAAGGAACTTTTATTTTCTTGATAGTGACATAGATAGATGATTGATATTTAGATAGTTATAAATTACATTAAGATTATAAATATAAATTGAACTATTTATATTATATATATAACTATAAATATAAATTCAATTATAAGGTAAATCATTGATAATTTTGGAGGGAAGAGAAAAACAGACAAATTGCTCAAAAAAGTTTAATGTAGGAAATATCAAACTTTGAAGAAGTTAAGAAGTCGAATGCTTTTTTCTATCCCTATCATAATAATTTAATTTCACAATATTTAGGGAGTATTCATCTCCCATTCTAAGGTATTAGACAAAACTCAGCATGTTAAAAATTTTCCTTCAGAAAAAGAAGCCTATAGCATTATATTACCAAAAGTATTAAATAGCAGTTCAAACATTAGATTTTTTGCAAGCCCTGGCAGCATAGCAAAAGGATGGTATTTTAAGCTTTCCCTAAAGAGAGTGAAAACAATATCTATGTAAATGTTCTGCTCATTTTCCATTGGGGTAGAATATGAAACACTTTCACCATCAGATTTTGCTAAAGCCCTTGCTAAAGGCATGTTCAAACTCTCACCTTCCTTACCTTCATCTGGCACATTCAATTTAATCTCTACTATACTGAAGAATAAAATGATAATTAAAAAGGGAGAGGAAAGGTGGGCTTTGAAGGGCAATTCCTGCATAATGATGAGTAATTAGAATGACCTTAATATGATGACTTCTTTTTATTGCAGAGACAAATACCTTTTTTGGTGATCACATAAACAAGTTCAACCATGTAGAGCCTTGAAATGTACTGTCACCATGAAAGTCATCTGGCTTTTGCAAAAAGATAAATTGCTTGGAAGCCTATGGTGAAATCAAGAGTCATAACATCTGAAGTTAGAATTGCTTATTATTCTACTGCACAGTTAGCTCATTAGAAGTTGGTACTTGTCAGAGTGCAAAAGCCAAGATTTCCAGCATAGTTTTAATAATGTCTTTCTGTAGCACTTTATGATTTATGAAATGCTTTCCTCACAAAATCTTGGGAGTTAGACAATGCAAGAAATTATCTTTATATTTTCCACATGAAGACACTGATTTACGCACTGAAAACTGTCCATGATTGTCTAGTTGATGAGAATATTGGGATTTGAACCCTTTAAGGATTTTGGCCCAGAATCCTATACATTATGTTGCAATAATCTTAAGAAATATAGTCAGTAAATAATAAAAATAATAATAAAATAATAAAATATAACATAAAATTATAAAATAACAATAAAAATAATAAAAAGGATTGGATTTGGCCCCCGATGCTAAAAACCAGGGTCACTATAAAGTTTAGATTATTCTCTCATAGCTTAATGTAAAATAAGTGGAAAAGAAACCATCACAAATAACTATATTATTGAGTATAATACCATACTTATAATTATAGTCAAAAAGCTTTTATTAAGAACTGCTATGGTGGTGGCTAGGTGGCATAGTGGATAAAGCACTGGCCTTGGCGTCAGGAGTACCTAGGTTCAAATCCGGGGTCACAGACACTTAATTACCTAGCTGTGTTGCCTTGGGCAAGCCACTTAACCCCATTTGCCTTGCAAAAACCTAAAAAAAAAAAAAAAAGAACTATTATGTCCCATACATAGTAAACTTGCTGGACTAGGAAAGTCCTCTAGAAGAAAGTAACATTTGACATGACACTTGAAAGAAAGAAAATTTTCTATCTCCTTTCTTCTTTCCTCTTTTTTTCATTTCTTTCTTTCTCCTTTCTTTCCTGCCTTCCTTTTCTTTCTTTCCTCTGTATCTCCTTCTTTCCCTTCCTTTCTCCATCTATTTTTTCCTTCTCAGGCAGCAGCAAAGTCAAGGGCAAAAGTAGAAAGGTAAAAGGTGGGGTATTATATTTGAGAAGTGACAAATATTTCTGTTGGATCATAGAATCTGTGAAGGGTGAGTGGAAGGAAAGAATGCAAAGAAGTCAAAAAGATCATTTTTATATTTGTCCCTAGGGTTGGTAGAAGTCATTGTTATTTATTAAATGTAGGGTTATGTGGTTTTTAGTTATTTTGGTAGCTTGATTGAAGCTCAGTTGGAATTTGGAAAGATTTAACAAAAGAGGTATCAGAGATATTGCAGTATTCTAAGCAATATGTGATAAAAACTTGAACTAGGGTACTGGCCTCATAAACAGAAAGATGGGGATGTGAAAGAGAAATTGAAAAGACAGAAATGATAAGATTTAACAATAAATGTCATCTATAGAGTCAATGAGAATAAAAGTAGAGGGAAAAAGTTTTTACTGAGGTAAAAATAAGGGTGGTGACTTCAACAGTAACAGAGAAGTGTGGAATAGGAGTTTGTGGTATAAAAGAAAAAATATCATGATGTCCAAGAAATATCCAGTCAGAGATTTCCAGAAGGGAGTAGGTTATTCAGGAAAGAGAATAGGACTAGATTTACCACTCAAATTAAAAATAATTGAATTGATGGAAATTGGCAAGATCATAAAGAGTATTATTATAGAGAGAAAAAAGTTGGAGTCCAAAGCAGAGTCTAGAGAATGAGTAGTGGATGAAGAACCAGGAAAGAAGACTGAGAAAAAATGCATAGAAATACATATAGAAATTAGGAAAGTGTTGTGTAATGAAAAAACAGGAATAAGAGCATACTAGAAGAAGAGTTAATGATTGAGAAAAGGCCATTAGATTTTTCAGTTGGGGTAATTGATAATTTTGGAAACATTTAATGGAATGTTGAGAATGGATGATAGACAAAATGGTTTTGAAAGGAGCAAATGAAATCAAGCCACTCCCTGTAGGTAGCTTTCTAAGAGTTTAATTGTGAAGGGAAGGATAGCTATCGCCAACAACCACCAAAATTGGTAAGGTTGAGTGACTTCCTTCTTGCTAGGAATGGGATAAATATGAATATGTTTATAGGGAACCAGAAATAAGCTACTAGAAAAGGAGAAATGGCACATATAAAGGTTGTGTTAACAAAACAAAATAATTGGAAGGGAATAATATTTTAAAATCAGAAAATATAATTTTATAAATAAGTGTTTTCTTCCCTGAGGGCTACAGATAATTTATTTTATGATCTTTTCTATTTAGTAAACTGTGCATCTATGACATAGATGATGATGTTTCAAACTGAAGTGAACCCAAGGTGATGAAGTGGAAAAATTCTGTGTTGGCTTGAAAAATTTAGGATTTTGGTTCATATTTTGAAAATAATTAGCCATATGAACTTGGTTGAATTTCTTCTTTTCTCTGGACCTCTGATTCTTCATTCATATAGTGAAAATGACTGTAGAGGGTGATCATTAAGTAATTACTTCACTTTACCATCCTGAAATCCTTCGAAGGTTAAAATTTGATCTTAGTACTACTCAGTTTTTTTTGTCATCAGACAAGTAATTTCATAGCTCTGGCATCGATACCTAACTTTATAAAAAAGTTTTTTGCGTGTGAAACAAAGTGCTATATAAACATTGATTCTCCTTTTTTACTGTTTATTATCATTTAAATCTTCAAAAATAAAATGATTGAAGTAGACAGTGTCTAAGGTCCCTGTGAGAGCTAACATTTTATGCATACCTGAATAGAGGGAACTGATAGATCTCAAGATATTAGAATTCTGTGACTTTGTGATACACAAATAGAGAATGCAAGACCTTGGGTCTTTTTGGGTCATATATTTATCCTAGTAAAATACAGAAAATAGGTATTCTAATGATTAAAGTAATTAGTGTAATTAATTTACACTAAATTAAGCTAATCTAGTGATTAAGGGATGTAGGGATTTAGATATATGCCAGGAATAAAAAAAAAAAAAAAACATTAGTCTGTTTTATGTTACTCTACATAATGGATGTTAATTGAATTATAGTTGAGCAGGTTTATATTATTATAAGTAACCAATTTTTCAGTGTCATTCAGGGATGGACCCACACAGTCCTTTAGACTCACCCACATCTAAACAAACAAGGAAACAAATCTACAAATAAAATCTGGGAGATGAGATTCCATTGTATCCTAGCCTTAAAAATCTCCAGAGAAGACATTCAACAGGGATTTCTGATTTTATATTCTCTGACTGAGCCCTCTACAATCTTCACAATGCTAAAAAGGAAGTGATTTTAGCATAGATAGCATGTTGCTGCTAGTCCCCTCCCCCCACACACACACTTTTTAAAAGAAAAATACAAAAAAATATATTATGACTAGTAGGGTGTTTTTTGGGAATTTTGTAGCTTGCTAAAATCTTTTGACTTTCCCACAATAGTCTTATTGAATAATATTTGTGCTAAATAGTACCCTTATTCTCACTTCCTTGGCTTTTACCATAGTTGTTCAGTCCTCTGAATTTGGTTACCCTAGGTACTTTTTTTTTGATTTAATCCTGGTGGAGGAAACATGATTGCTATTTTAAATTGTGGGTTGAACAATGCTCCCTTTCCCAAAATGTTTAATTACCTCATTAAAAAACACTTTAATAATTATGGAAGGAGTTAAAATCCTTTACTGAGTGCATACTGTCTGTTAGGCACTGTTGCCTGTACTAGAGATCCAAAGAAAAGCAAAGGACAATCCTTCCTCTAAAGAAATTCACAATCTAATGGGGGGAACCACATGTGACAACTATATATAAACAATAAACTTATAAGATGAATTGGGGATAATCAATAGAGAGAAAACCCCAGAGTTAAGGGAGTAAAGAAAAACTTTGTATTAAAAGCAAAATCAACAAACAAATATTGAGCATTTACTATGAACTTATCTCTATTTTAGGGACTGCAGACAGGGGAGTCAAAAGCAAGAAAAATAATGTAGTAAATAAAAAGCAGTCTTTGACATTAAAATTCTAACTATATTATATGAAACAGATAAGTAAATATGAGATATTTGAGAAGAAGCTCAGGAACAGGTAAGTAGATAGCTAGAGTAGAGTACCATACCTCAGATGCTTACTAGTGGGGCAACATTAAGGAAAGTCATTTAACTTTAATTTCTCAGTCTGTTTCCTCAGTTATAGAAATAAAATGATAATAGCAGCTATCACAGAGAGTTATTATGAAGATAAAATGAGATAATAAAGCAATTGTTGACATTTCTTTGTTTAACTTTCACAACTTCAAGTATAGTGATTTTAATAGCAACTTCTTTTTTTTTAATTTTTTTTTTATTGGCAACCATGCATTTGCAGCTATGCTCAGTAAAGAAAGAATGGAAGGCATAATGTGAGCATGTTTTTGGAATGGTGTACTCTACTGGGGTGGTTTTACATAATTGACCAAGGAGCTAGAGACACCTAGGCTGCCAACCCCATCATGGACTCCAGTCTCAAGATTGAATGTTTTCTCATGCTTTTTATATTTCCATACACCGAAACTTTTAATGATCTCTAATAATATCCATATATGTCACTTTTAGATTGTGAACTTCATGATATCCAGTGCCATTCATTCACTAGGAAGAAAGTAGAGAATATTGCAGTTCATTTCAAGAAAATCTTAGCATATTCTCTCAAAAGCAACTAAAGTCCTAGAAACATCTCCCTTAATTTTCAGGAAACAGTCAAAATAGAGAGATTTACAGAAGTACAGTGATATAAGGCCCTCACACACCATCTGACACAGTGAAAAGTAACATTCAAGTTAAAAAATTACTTTGGTTTCAAGAATTTGTTCGTTGTATAGTATTTGTGGCACTGTAGAGTAGCATATGTTATGGAAAGGAATGCTGTTTGAAATTAATTTTAATAGTCAAGATATTAACACAGTCACAGTAGTCTAAGGAATTATTTGTCAGAAAGGGTTTTGCTAGTTACCAGTTTTATTTTGTGTACCACATTTTATGGGTTACTTCATGGTTACTAAGTTAGAAAAAGTACAAATTATCAGAATTGTTGTTTTATAAAGAATTCTAAAGAGAAAATAATAATTTCAGCAATCTCTTACTAAAGATGATAATTTTTGGTGGTCTTGGAACTATTTGCTATAATGCCCCTTATTTCCACAGTTTCAATACAGTCTTATTCTCATTTTTGCCTTTTTATTTTCAAGAAATGTTTTCCAGGGGCGGCTAAGTGGCATAGTAGATAAAGCACAGGCCTTGGAGTCAGGAGTACCTGGGTTCAAATCCGGCCTCAGACACTTAATAATTACCTAGCTGTGTGGCCTTGGGCAAGCCACTTAACCCCATTTGCCTTGCAAAAACCTAAAAAAAAAATGTTATTCCCATGCAAGTTGAAGAGTGATTACACAAATAAAATGCTTTGCAAGCATTAAAATCTATAAGAATGGTGGTCATTATTATTATTATATCAAACAAAGAGATCTGATAAGGTTTCCTATGGGAGAGCCTTGAAGGGAGGAGGGAAAAAAAGAGATTTATTAAGTACCATCTATGCACTAGGTATAAGTATTTTATAGCTCTCACTCCATTTATTTCTACAATGACTTTGAAAGGCAGATGTTGTTACTACCCATATTTCATAGTTGAGGAAAGTGAGTCAGACAGAGGTTAAGGGACTTGCCCATAGTCTCACAGCTAGTTAATGTCTAATGCCAAATTGGAGGTCTGGGCTTCCTGAGTACAGGCTCAGCACTTAATCTACTGTGACATCTAGTTGATTCTTCCTCGAAGAGGGGAACTTAAGAATTTATTAACCATAGTTGAGGGGGAAAGTTTCTAGCAATAGGAGACAACCCAAGGAAAGTTCAGAAATAGAACGCATACTGCTAAAATCAAGAAACTAGTTTGCCTGAAAAATAATGTATTTGAAGGACCACAATGTGAAGTAATCCTGATTTATATTTGATTTAAGCTGAAAAAGATATTATATGTCAAAAAGAAAAGGGTGAAAATGTATTTTTGCAATCTAGTACTTTTGACCCTAATAACCATGACTTTTTATGTATACAAATATGGATAAGGATAAAATTATAATCATACATACATCTATGCCTTATATCTATATATCTTTTGATTTATCTATCTTTATACATCTTTTCTATATACATACATGTATTTCTATAATTTATATATTTGTAAAATAAATATACAGTTATATACGCACATAGAGACTGAGAAAGAGATAGAGACAAAGACAGACAAAAGATACAGAAATGTTATTAAAGGACCAATATACAAGAAATATCAGGGCCCTGTAATAATAGCTTTGGGAGTATTATACATCAAAAATGAGTGAAGGCTATACTTGAGGAAGGAATGATAAAGTTGAAGAAGCCCTAAATTTCTGAATAATTTTGGCAATTCAAGCATCTATTGAACCTCTCATTGAAATCAAAGAATGATAATTAATGACTAAATATTATTAATGGAGTTTCCTAGGGATCTATCATTGCTCTATTTAACATTTTTTTTCAATTACTTGGATGAAGAGGAAAAAAGATAGATGATCAAATTTTGAAATGTCACAAGTTGGTGCTCCAGATAGATTAAAAAATATCCCAGGAAAATAGGATTGTAGATGAAATCTAGTAGAAAATTGAACATGAAGAAATTTAAGGTTTAGACAATTCATAAGGTCAAACAACTCATCAAGTAGCATATAAGAAAAACTTGACTAGATAATAGAGTAAAAATCAGCTCTCCCGGTTTGGATTGATTAACTAATCAATATGAATCAATAACATGATTAGTTAATAAAAACTACTGTGATCTTAGCTTTCACTAAAAGGAGAAAAATGTCTAAATGATTAAAGTGTGCATCCTGTCTGCTGGTCAGGACAGAGTTGGATTCACACTCAGATCTAGGAACCACATTTTTGGAAAAATATTAATAAAGTGAAATTCAATAAAATTGAATCATGGATAAGGAAAGGATTGGACCCATGCTTACATGGATCAATTGAAAGAACCAAGGAGTTTATCTAGGGAAAGAGAAAAGGTAGGTAATTTTATGAAGTTTTTGTTTAAGTGTTTTTAGGGCTTTACAATCAGGAAATAAGCGTTTATTAAATTTGTATTGCCTGTCAGGCCCTAGGTGATTGTGATACAATTTAAAAAATTATCAGTCTCCTTTGTCCCCAAAATCTTTTTTTCTAATTAATTGATATACTTTTTATTTTATTTTTTAAAGAAAGATTTTATTTAGAATTTTACAATTTTTCTCCCCATTCTTGCTTCCCTCTGCCCTCCCCACAGAAGGTATTCTGTTAAGGTTTACATTGGTTCCATGTTATACATTGATCTCAGTTGAATGTGATGGCAGAGAAATCAAATCATTAAGGAAGAAAAATAAAATATGAAATAGAAAAATTACATAATAATATAATGTTTTTATTTTTTCTCATTTTACAGTAATAGTCTTTGGTCTTTGTTCAAAATCCATAATTCTTTCTCTGGATACAAATGGTATTCTCCAATACAGAAAGCTGAAAATTGTCCCTGGTTGTTGCGCTGAAGGCATAAGCAAGTCCATCAAGTTTGTTCATCAACCCCATGCTGCTGTTAGGTTGTACAATGTTTTTCTGGCTCTGCTCATCTCACTCAGTATCAGTTCATGCAAATCTTTCCAGGCTTCCCTAAATTCCCATCCCTCCTGGTTTGTAATAGAACAATAGTGTTCCATGATATACATATACCTCAATTTGTTAATTCAATCCCCAGTTGAAGGACATTCACTTAATTTCCAATTTTTGCCACCACAAATGAGGCTGCTATAAATATTTTTGTACAAGTAATGTTTTTACCCTTTTTTATCATCTCTTCAGGGTATAGACCCAATAGTGGTATTGCTGGTTCAGAGAGTATGCACAATTTTGTTGCCCTTTGGGCATAGCTCCAAATTGCTATCCAGACAGGTTGTACGAGTTCACAGCTCCACCAACAATGTATTAGTGTCCTAGATTTCCTGCATCCCTTCCAACATTGATGGCTACAGTGATTTTGTCTGTGCAAAAGCTTTTTAATTTAATGTAGACAAAATTATCTAGCTTGTTTTGAATGATGTTCTCTATCTCTTCCTTGTCATAAACTGCCTCCCTTTCCATGGTTCTGACAGGTAAACTACTCCTTGATCTTCTAGTTTCCTTATGATATTGCTTTTTATGTCTAAATCCTGTATCTATTTGCATCTTATCTTGGTATACGGTCTGGGGTATTAGTCTAATCTAAGTTTCTTCCATACTAACTTCCAATTTTCTGAACAGTTTTTTTTTTTATCCAAGAGTTTTTATCCCAATAGCTGGACTCTTTGGATTTATCAAACAGCAGATTACTATAATCATTTCCTGCTGTTGCACCTAGTCTATTCCACTGATCCACGACTCTATTTCTTAGCCAGTACCAGATAGTTTTTAAGGCCAATGCTTTATAATATAATTTTAGATCTGGTAAGTCTAAGTCACCTTCTTTTGCACTTTTTTTCATTCAATCCCTGGAAATTCTTGACTTATTATTTCTTCATATAAATTTACAACTTTTTCTAACTCATTAAAGTAATTTTTTGGAATTTTTATATTTTATATTTCAGATACATGTTATGAAAGTTTTTACTTTTTTATAAATTTATTTATTTAATTTTATCTTATGTACTTGTATATAATTAAGTTACAAAATTTTCTTCTATCTTCCCTTCCACCACCTCCCCTCAGTGGGAAACAGGGTTGTATTTTGTTTGCTTGTTTGTTTTGTTTTGTCTTTCTTCCTCTGGATGGGGATAATATAGTCCATAGCCAGACTAGAACAGTTGTCCTAGATCTCGGGACTGCTGAGAGGAGTTGCTTACATCAAGGTTGTTCATCTCACAATGTTGTTGTCGATGTATACATTGCTTATGTATGTATTGCTCTCTTGGTTCTACTCCCTTCACTCAGCATCAGATCCCATAAGTCAATCCATGCTTCTCTGGAGTCCAACCATTTATGATTTCTTATGGAACAATAGTATTCCAAGTATTCATGTACCATAACTTGTTTAGCCATTCCCCAATTGATGGGCATCCCCTCAATTTCTAGTTCTTTACCACTACAAAAAGAACTACTATGAATATTTTGAAACATGAAGGACTTTTCCCTTTTTTTATAATTTCTAAAATTTCTAGGTCTACACCTAGAATTGGAATTGCTGGGCCAAAAGGTATGAACAGTTTCTTATTCTTTGGACATAGTTCATCTTGCTCTCCAGAGAGGCTGGATCCCTTCACACCTCCACTAGCATCAATGTCCCAATGCTCCTACAACCTCTCCAACATAAATCATTTTCTCTTTTGCACATCTTGGTCAATCTGATAGGTGTGAGATGATACCTCATTGTTGTTTTAATTTGCATTTCTCTAATCAGTAATGATTTGGAGCATTTTTATATGATCATATGTAGCTTTAATTTCTTTATTTGAAAATTTTTAATCTCCTTTGACCATTTATCAATTGGGGAATGACTTGTGACCTTATAAATTTGATTCCGTTCTCTATAAATGTGACCTTTATCAGAACTACTAATTGTGAAGATTGTTTCCTTGCTTTATGCTTTCTTTCTAATTATGGCAGCATTGATTTTTATCAGTGCGAAAACTTTTTAAATTTAGTAAGGTCAAAATCATTCATTTTTTCAGTTTATAATGTACCCTAATTCTTGTTTAGTCATAAATTTATCCATAGATCTGATAGACAGAGTTTGTCTTGGTCTATTAATTCATCTATGAAATCATACTTTATGTCTAAATCCTGTACCCATTTTGACCTTATTTTGATACAGTGAAAGTTTTTAAACATTCATCCATATGCATCTGCATAGTTTTAAGTTACATAATTGCTTTCCACACTTTCTTTCCAGTCTTCTTCCCCCAGTGGCAGTCAGTACAATGAGCATGAGGAATTAGGATTAAGGGAATAAAAGGGAATCATGAGAGAGGAAAGAAATACATATAAGAATTTTTTTAAAAACTGAATGTATTTTCATCAAATTCTGAAGAGTTATTTTTGTTTGTTTCACTTTGTTTTGTTTTTCTTCCTCTGGAGGGGGATAGCATTGTCCATCATCCATCATCAGTCTAATACAGCTGTCATAGTTCTTTGGATTGCTGAGAGGAGCTGCATCCAACAAGGTTGATTATCTCACAATGTTGTTGTTAATGTACACAATGTTCTCTTGGATCTATTCCTTTCACTCAGCATCAGATCCTGTAATTCATTCCCTGCTTCTCTATAAGTATAGCTTATGGTTTCTTATAGAACAATAGTATTCCATAACATTCATATTACATAACTTGTTCAACAATTCCCCAATTGATGAGCATTCCCTAAATAACCAATTCTTTGCAGCTACAAAAGAGCTGCTATGAATATTTTGAAACGTGTGGGATTTTTGCCATTTTTTACTTGTTCTAAATATAGGCCTTATATGGGAATTGCTGACCCAAATGGTAGGATCAGTTTTATTGTTCCTTGGACATAATTCCATATTATTTTCCAGAACGGTTGGATCAGTTCATAACTTCACTGACAATGCATTAATGTCCCAGTCCTCTGACAAGCTCTTCAACATTGAGGATTTTCCCTTTGTCTCATCTTAGCCACTCTGATGGGTGTGAGGTGATTCATGGTTGTATTAATTTGTATTTCTGTAATCAATAATGATTAGGAGAATTTTTGTCTCATTAAATAGAGAGTTAATTTCTTTTTATTTGAAAACTGTCTATTCATATGTTTTGATCATTTCTCAATTGGGGAATGACTTGCAACCTTATAAATTTGATGCAATTCTCTATGTATTTTAAAAATGAGACCTTTATCAGAATCCCTCACTGTGAAAATTGTTTACTACTTTTCTGTTTCCTTTTAATTTTGGCTGCATTAATTTTGTTAGTACCAAAACTTTTATTTTATATATTCAAAATCATCTATTTTGCAATTTTCAATGTACTCTATTTCTTATTTATAAATTTCTTGGTCATAAATTTCTCCCCTTCCAATAGAACTGACAGAGTATTTCTTGGTCAATTTATCTTTGTTATTAGCCTTTTTCTCTTAATCCTATACCTATTTTGATGTTATTTTTGTAATATTTGTGAGGTGTGGGTCTATTCCTAGTTTTTTGTCACACTATTTTCTAATTTTTCTGACAATATTTCTTGGAAAGCTAATATCTTTTGGTTTGTCAAATAGTAGATTACTGAAATCAGTTACTACTGTTTTTTTAACATATCCTAATCCACTGATCCATTACTCTATTACCTAACTAGTTCCAGGCACTTTTAATGACTGCTACTTTATAGTATAATTATAGATCTGGTAGAGCTAGGCTACTTTCCTGTATACATTCTTCATCAGTTCTCTTGCCATTTTTGATGCTTTGTTGCTCCAGATGAATTTTATTCCTATTTTTCTACCTCAGTAAAATAACTATTTGATACTTTTATTGTTATGATATTGAATAAGTAATTAAACTTGAGTAGAATTGTCATTTTTATTACATTGTTTTGGCCTATCCATGAGCAATTGACATTTCTCCTATTGTTTTGATCTGACTTTATTTGTGTGAGAAGTGTTTTGTAATTGTGATCCTACAGTTTCTGGGTTTGCCTTGGGAGGTAGATTTTCAAGTATTTATTATTGTCTGCCATTACTTTAAATAGAATTTCTCTTTCTATCTGTTGCTCTTGGGCTTTGTTGTTTATATATAGAGAAATTTTGATGATTTGTGTGGGCTTTTTTCATATCCTGCTTTGAATTTGTTAACTATTACAAATAATTTTTAAGATGATTTCCTCAAGTTTTCTAAGTATACCATTATATAATCTGCAAAGAGTGATAACAATTCTGCTTCCTTCAATTTCTTTTTCTTCTCTTTTTTGCTTAAGCTACCAATTCTAATACTATATTGAATAGTAATTGTGATAATGGGCATCCTTGTTTCACCCCTGCTCTTATTGGAAATGCTCTGAATTTATTACCATTGCATATAATATTTATTTATGGTTTAGAAGATACAACTTATTATTTTAAGGAAAAATCCATTTTAAGGTTGTTTTTGTTTGTTTTTTTTGGCAAGGCAAATGGGGTTAAGTGGCTTGCCCAAGGCCACACAGTTAGGTAATTATTAAATGTCTGAGACCAGATTTGAACCCAGGTACTCCTGACTCCAAGGCCAGTGCTTTATCTACTGCACCACCTAGCCAACCCCAAAAATCCATTTTTTCTATACTTTCTTATGTTTTTAATGGGAATGGGTGTTCTATTTTATCAGACATGTTCAACATCTATTAATATAATCATATGATTTCTATTAGTTTTGCTATTGATACAGTCAACTATGTTGAGTGTTTTCCTAATACCGAAGCTTCCCTGACTACCTGGCATACATACTACCTGATTCTGGTGCATAATCCTAGCAATAACTTATTGCAATCTCATTACTAAATTTTTTTAAAGATTTTTGTGTCAATTTTCATTAGGGAGATTGTTTATAATTTTTATTGTCTGTATTGGTTTTTCCTGGTTTAGGAATCAGCATCCTGTTCTCAAATTTGAGAAATTTGAGGGAACTCCTTCCTCTGCTTTTTTAATTTTTTTTTTACGTTTTTGCAAGGCAAATGGGGTTAAGTGGCTTGGCCAAGGCCACACAGATAGTTAATTATTAAGTGTCTGATACCAGATTTGAACCCAAGTACTCCTGACTCCAAGGCCAGTGCTTTATCCACTATGCCACCTAGCTGTGCCCTTACACTATTTTTAAAGTAGTTTATGTAGATTTGGAATTAATTGTTCCTTATATGCTTGGTAGAATTCATGTGGAAATCCATCTGAACCTGTGAACTTTTTCTTAGGGATATTATTAATGGTTTCTTGAATTTCTTTTTTTTTTTCTGAAATGGGGTATTTACTAATTTATTCCCTGTTCTGTAAATCTGGGCAGTTTGTATTTTTGTAAATATTCATCCATTTCGCTCAGATTATCCAATTTATTGTCATACAATTGGGAAAAATGGCTCCAAATTATCACTTTAATTTCTTCCTCTCTGACCCTAAAATCTAATGGGGCAAATAACATGGCAATAACTTTACAGAGAAGCTTCTTGTGGAATATAATAGTCAATACAATTAAAGCACTAAAATTTTGAGGAACCAGAACATTCCTGTAAAATGTCAGATTTTAGCCAGGGTTTAGTGAAGTCAAGCAAATCTAGAGATGAGGACGGGGGGGGGGGGGGGGGGGGGGGGGGGGAGAGAAAGAGAACATTCAATTCATGAGGAACAATCAGTGAATTTCTTTGAGTGGAGATATTGAGTGTCTTATTCAAGAAAGTCAATGTCACTGGATTGCAAAGTACTTGGGAGGGTGTGAGGTACTAGAAGACTGGAAAGGTAGGAAGAGGGATTAATTTTATTCTATTAAGTTTGTTAGAGTAGCGTTCAAAGCTAAGGATAAAAGATACAGAGAAACAGAATTAGGATTACTGTAAGGACAATTCTCCTACCAATTAGAGCTATCCCATCTTTGAAATGCTTCAAGCAGAGAATGAATGACAACTTATTTAGGATGGTGTAGCAGGAATTCATTGAATGTTATGGATACTATGAACCCTTCTGAATTTGAGGTAGAATTCTGGATTATACAAAAAAGATCTAATGAGACCTGCATATCTTCTCTTGCAGCCACATTTCAGGAAACATAGAAAGTGACACACAGAGCTATCTTTTTTTTGCCTTACATATGAAAGCATAAATCTTATAAACTTAACCATATGTGACCTAGATTATAGTATCATTGTACTCAGCTATAATTCCCTTGGAGCTGAGTGAAGTTTTATGTCAGATTATATTGTGTGATGCTTTAGGTTTGGGATTTAGTGTTATTTTTAGTTAGAATAAATTTATTCCCTTTTATTAGGGGATCTTCACATAATTTCAGGGAATGTTCCTAGTAGAGTCTGGACTGGATAATATTTGATCATAATATCATCAATTCAACCAAATTAAATAATGAAATAATATGCGAAGCACTGTTCTAGCCACTAGAAATAAAAAAAAAAAATAAGGTGGCATAAGTCTTTAATTAAATTCCATTCTAAAAGAGCAGGGAGTCATAATCTGAATTGACAATTTTTTTTAAATTTTAGTAACTGTGTTACAATATAAAGTAAGTACAATTATAGTATAATGTATTCCTATATTTTATATATCTTTTTAGAATATTTATGTATGTTTAATATGAATCATGCATAATATTTAATCAATGTTTAATAATATGACCTAATATTTAAAAAAACAGCATTACTCTTAAAAGGGGTTAATAGCAATAACTACACAATCAAAGGAATCCTTGACATAAAAAATGTTAAGAATACATGGAATTGAGGAATTAAAAAGTACACAAGGCAAAATCTTTACATAGAATAAAAAGAAAATGATAGTACTAATAACTTTTGGGATCTGAGTACAGTAAGAAAAAGTCAACTGAATTTTCATTTGAAGGAAACCAAGTATTTCAATAAAGTATAAGTGGAGAGGTCATTTTAGATAGAGAGGCCATTAGAACAAAGGCATAGATTCAAGAAATTGAAAATTGTAAACAGGAAAAAGGTAATGGGCAGGTTTGTCTAGAAAATAAAATATAAGAAGAGTAGTTTGATGAAATAGAATTGGAAATAAATGTGGAAATCTATTGCTTAGAACCTTGAAAAGATGAAGTTCTTATTTCATACTTATAGTAATGTAGTATATTTGGGAAATTGAAGATGAGTGGGGGAGGGAAGAAGGATCAATGGAGAATGCTCTCAAAAGATGTCAGAAGGGATGAAGTCAAGACTAAAGCAAAGGGGTTAACCTTGGCAATAAGATCCACTTTTTTTTGCAAGGCAATGAGGTCAGGTGACTTGCCCAAGGTCACACAGCTAGGTAATTATTAAGTGTCTAAGGCAAGATTTGAACTTAGGTCCTCCTGACTCCAGCCAGTGCTCTATCCACTGCACGACCTAGCTGCCCCTATTTTTGGTTTCTTATAGAACAGTAACATTCCATAGTATTCATGTGCTATAACTTGTTTAGCCAATCGAATTGATGGACATCACCTCAATTTCCACTGTACTACCCAGCTGCCTCTAAGATCCACTCTTTAACAAAGACTGGTACAAAAGAGGAAAGAGAGAATGAGTGTGATGTGGGAGATGAGGAAGTTCATAAAAGATGATTTTTGTTTCATTAATAAAATGGAAATAAGATAGGTTGCTGAATCAGGATGAGGAAGTAAAGAAATCATGAAAGAGATGAAAGGGTTGGGAATTGCTACTTTGGAAAGATAAAGTGTTATCAAAGGAAGAATAAAGTATGTTCATGTACTTGTGAGAGCTCAGTAGAAATTAGATTATGCAAATTTGCAGTAAACCTAGTTGAGATCATTGGATAATTTTTTACCTAATAACAGAAAATTTAATGTTGGAGGAAACTTGGTTTGCGATTTGACAGAGTGATTTGCAGGAAAACAAGGTGTCAAGAGAGATGATGATCATGCTCACCATCTTCATCAAATTAATTCAGAAAATTAATAAAAAATAACATTTACTTAGCTTTTTAAAAGTTTACAAAATGTTTTGCATACATTTATTCACAAAAATCCTTTGAATTTGTATCATTGTCATGTTCAGACTGTTAAGTTCAGAATTTTACCTTAGATATAACTAATTACATATTCAATCATACAAGGTTTCCTAAACATCTAAGTACAATTTTATGCCTTTATAACTTAAAACTGCACTAAGACTGTTGAAACACCCTGCATATTTAAGATTTGTTCACCAAAAGAATATATAGTTGGCACAAGTTTCTCAATTAAAGTTAAAAAAGTGTTAATAAGTACAGAGAATTTGAACAGAGACAGGATAGAAGAAAAATTATAAAAGAAGGAATAATCATCACCATTACTTAACAAGGGAATTCCACAACCTTATTAACTCAGACCAACAAGAATTTATTATCTAACTTTAACTGTACCTTCAATCCAAGAGGGCAGGGTTTCATTCGACCCCATTTGATTCCTTAGTTTGCCTTCCTTAGAAGCAATTCCAAATCCTACCTTCTCTCTGCAATAAATATTCTAAATCTTTTTCTATCCATTTTTCTCAGCTGAGGATCTAGGTATTTTTTTTTTTTATTGTGGTCACACAACATTAAATCCACATTGTTCTTAGGAGCACAGAGCACAAAGGAAATTCACAAATTTGATAAAAGTTACCAACTTCTCTAACTAGACCTATGAATTTCATGTACGAGTTCTGAAAGAAAGAGAGAGAAAGAGAGAGAGAGAGAGAGAGAGAGAGAGAGAGAGAGAGAGAGAGAGAATCCAAGAAACATAGAGAAAAGAAAGTTCAAAAGATAAAGTTACAATATTTAAACCTAACTGGTTGGAGTAATCAGAGTTATGAAAATGTTAAAAAAAAATAAAACCATTTGGAATTAGAATCTAAGAACTGGCAGACTTCCTCCCCTATGATTAAAAAAAAAGTACATAAAATCAAAGAATGAAGTCCACAGAGAACATCTCAGTGAAAGCACCAATCAAGATCCCATAAGCTGCAATAATACCAGTAGAAAACAACACAATGACATCACCAGGAAAAAATGAATCTGCAATTGTTGCTTCAAAGGTAGGATTGCCCTTGCATAGTGTTTTCTTTGACTTATTTTTTTCTCTATTTGTATGTTCTTTTACACATTTTTCCATAACTGTATATGTGCCCTTCAATGTATCCTCTGTGCTTCAAGATGTTCTTGTATATCTCCTCCCCCATTGCAGTGCAAAATTCTGTGGGAGTATGTCCCCTGTGTGTATTGAGATAAAAGAATTTACTTGTCATTTGTTTTGCTTTGTTCTTTTTCTATCTCATCTTTTTATTTCTTAGAACTCTGTTCCCAGAAGCCAAGATTAGGGGCAACCTCCAACTTAAAACCTGCTAACATTTTTCTCCAAACAACTTTAAAAATCACATCTCAAATCAAATTTTGAGCACAAAGTCAACAGTTTGGGTGATATGTTTTTTTAGACTAAGAAAACTTAGGAGGCAGGCAGGAGAATCTAGAGGCAGGGTCAAGGTATATATTAAAATTACTCATTCAAGTGATGGTGAGACAGCTGCTACAGTAGCAATAGCTTCCAGAGCTCTTATCCTTGAAGGCTCACATGAGTGCTCAGAGAGTCTTTGCTACCAGGAACATTTGCTAGCACTGATTGGCAGCTCTATTTTCCATAGGGAATTCTGGGTCAGTTATAAAGAATAGAGGAGTATTGATAACTGTCACAAGGGAGTAGGTGTCCTAGTCATAATACCAATGCAAAGAAGAGTCCAAGCAAGAGCAGCTACATAGGACCAGGGTCCTTCAGTAATAAAGACCAGAATTCAGACCAAAGGAGCAGTGATCATACCTGACTCTGGATCATACTTAAGGAGGAGAAGTATTGGATGGAGAAATGTTTTTTCTTATTAATCTGTGCCCTCTGTATTGACCATATATCACCCCCACCAACCCACTGTCCAAGCTTTGAGATGATGTAAATGAGCTTTAATAAAATACCTTGCTCCTCCCAGGGTAGGATTCAGTAAATTTTCTGTCTCCAAGCAAAAGATAAACCCATATTAACAAAACAATCACTCCCTGGCTTAATTTGAAGGGCTTAAGTCTTTGAGTTACCACTTCACATCTGCAAACCCTTCAGTACTGCTCTTTGAACTACTGGCCATCATCAACATATCTCTCATTACCTCATCTCTGCTCTCTCAGCTATCTACTGCCAATCATATCTACCTCTCTCTGTGCCATCCTTTAAAGCTTACTCATTCTTCATTTGAACTGCTTGTCTTCCTGTGAAGGTAGCCCATCAGGGGGCACTTGATCCCCCCATGTCCTTCTTTACTACTTTTCCCCTGCTGTTTCATTCTCCTTTGGAGGAGTTCTTTCCTTACTGTTCAAGTTCTCATGGTGGTTTATGTCTAGATTTTTTTCCTTTGCTTGAGGATCAGTGCTTTCCTGTCTTTTCTATCATCTTTCCCTTAGGTTCTGCTAAACAAAGCAAACTGCTCTGTTCCTATTACCCTTCTTAACTGCTAATATATTAATGGTTTACCATCCTTTGCCTCTCCTCTGGAGAGTGTGATCCCCCAAACTCCCCCACCTTCTTCTCCATATTGCTGTATACATGTTGATCTGAACTAAGTCATCATCTCATGGCTGTTTCTCTTTCCTTCCTCTTATCCCTGCTTGATGTTCTTGTGAGGAATATGGGGGTGTTTGAGTTCCACAAGAATGTGAAGGAGAATTGTTAGTTTACATAAAAAAGACTGGGGTCTGCCTGTGTTGTTGGCTATGGGCAGGGTCTGAGTTTAAGTCAAAAGACTCACTCTGATCAAAAACTGAGATTAGGCCAGGTGTGCCCCACCTAGTTTTAAATTAACCTAGGGTCTTTGATCTTTTCCTTTGTACATGCTCAAGGACACAATGTGGGGGAAACATATAGGGACCAATGTATCATTTAGATTGTGACCCCACCCAATGATTAGCATGGAGGGGCAGGATCAAAGACTGTCAAAGTGCATAAAAGATCTAGCATTTTGGGATTTTCTCCCCCCTCCCCCCTTGGAAGAAGTGTGCATTTTTACTAAGATGTATTAAATCTAAAAAAAATGATCACTCTGGTTTAAGTATTCACAAGTAATTTATAACAATTTGGGGACTCTTTCAGGGATATTATAGTGTAAATCTCTTTTCCATGTCTTTTCCTGGAATTATACAAGAAAATAATGTACAAAAAAGGCTTGATTTCAAGTCCACTTTCTTGCTGTTCTCTCTGGGGAAATATCTCAGAGATTCCTGGGAAGACTGGCCCTGGGTTTGGAGTCCAGAGCAATTACAATGTCTGGGGTAGTGGTCAGAGCTACCCTACTTGGCTGATAAACCCTCCATGTGGGAGATCTATCCTGAAGGAGAGGCTAGAGGATAATAGGGTGCCACAAAGAGAGAGGGGAATCAGGGGTTCCCTATCCAGGAATTTCCCCAAAATCTTAAAACCCACCAAGAGGAAGGTTGCCAGAAGACTTGGGGAGCAAAGGAGCCACATGGAAGGTAGCTTGAAGTCAAGGAAGCTGGAAGCAAGGAAGCTGATTGGTCTAATCTGATGTATGATTGAGTTTGAATATTCCAACAGGAGTGTGTGTGTTTTATATGTATCATGTCTTGTACACATCATCTGTGTCAGTTATTTCTGGTCCGGGGGACTCTGTCTAAGTTTTAAACTGGAGGAGTTGGGACTTGGGTCCAGGAGTTTCAGCATCTTCCTCATACAGCTCAGGCCCTCTCTCACTTACTCAACTTTAGTTGTGCTGGTGTGTAGAGTTAAAAAAGAGAAAGGGGGAAGAGGACTCTTAAAGAGAAAAAACTGGGCAAATTTTAAGAGAGACAAAACTTTAGAGGAAAAGATTGAGGAGCTATAGGAGGGGGGGCTTTCTTATTCTTATGATTGTCTGGTGGGTTGGACAAATGGTAGTCTTGATTCCATTGGCCATCTTGTTAAGACTTGAACTCTAAACTGAGTTCAACTGAGGAGTGCCTCATCTGTGGAGGGTTTGGGGAGTAGGGAGAAAGGAGACTTTAAGTGCTTAAGTCTTAAAGGGAAAAAAAAAACCCACCACAGGTACGATATAATACTGTGAAAGAAAGAAAATATAAATCCAGGGATTGGAGAAACATTTATTGAAAATAAATCATGTTTAATGAATGTATCTACTCTGGTCACATGGTATTAAAGTGTTCACTCCATTTTTGAAGTTGACCCATTTCTGAAATGGAGTTTTGGGAATCACTCTGAGGATTTTTAGAAGAGGGGAATTAGTGCTGTTAAATTCTGACAAAATTTGTACAGAATGGGAGGAATTAAATAATCTAGATTGTTAAAGTAGTTTGGAATTTCAAACTCTATTTTAACACTTGGAGTTAAAGGAAAGTGGTATTATGTTACTGAGAAGAAAAATACATAATCAGGTTTCAGGGATATTTACTGATTTCCTTTGGGGGAAAAAAAAAACTCTGATCCATTTGAATATTAAGCCTATGATGATAATTGTATTTTTATGTTCGATGGAATTTTTGGAATGTGAGTGTTAGAATCTCTGTACAAGGTACTCTAAAGCTTTTATCAAACTAGATGAAGTGGGGTTTCATCTAATGATTTAGTCCTTCTCAATTGGATTAACCATGGAATAAACAAGAGTTTTAAATTTATCATATGTATAAGATTAGATTCTCTGAGGTTCTGGGCACAACTCATGTGAGGGACTCTGATGACTGAACAAATAGTAATTGTGTGGTCTCACTGTAATGTAACTTATTGATGAGTAAGATATTTATCAATTATATGATATTCTTTTGTAACTTCAAAGATTATATTTATAATATTTGGTTATCTCTTATGAGTTTATAAGCTATTTAAACACTGTAATGTTAAAGAATGGAATTAATATGTGATTGCTTTGAAGGGGAATAGGGAAATATCAAAAATTATGACCCCTTTTGGGATAGATCTGTGGGTTCATGCATAATGAAATAATGGAAGGATTGTTTTGCATAATCTAGTAATTTGTGTGTTATTCTTATTGTTTTGGTACAATGAAATTAATAACAATATTGGAAATTTAAAGTCACTTAAGATGTTCTAATTTTAAAGAATTCTGAAATTAATAATTTGTGTTAGGGAACAGCTAGGTGGATAGTGGATAGAGCACTGGCCCTCGAATCAGGAGGACCTGAGTTCAAATTCTGGCCTCAGACACTTAATAATTACCTAGCTGTGACCTTGGGCAAGGCACTTAACCCCACTGACTTGCAAAAAGCAAAAAATATATGAAAATAAAAATTTGTATATTAGGGATGGCTCTTAGCTAAAAATATTATGTATAGAAGTGTTTAGATATATATGTAAACTGGGATTATTTTGTGTGTGTGTTTGTGTGGGCGTATGTATATGTATGTGTATATATATAAAATATACTTATATATATATATATATATACATATATATATATACATATCAAAACTGGTTAAAAATGGAGTAATGGATCAGTGGATTAGGCTGGGTTCAAAGGAAACCACAGAATATGACTTGAGCATTCTACTGTTTGAAAAACCCAAAGACATTAGCTTCTGGGATAAGAACTTACTATTTTGCAAAACATTTTTGGGAAAACTAGACAACAGCATGGCAAAAATTAAGTATAACTCCACATCTCATATTTTATGCCAAATTAAATGAAAATGGTACCATAGATAAATTAATAGAACAAGAAATTCTCTATCAGATCTATGGAAAAGGGGTACATTTATGACTAAACAAGAATTAGAGTCCATTATAAATTGAACAATGAATAATTTTGACTATATCAAATTAAAAAGTTGTCATACTAATAAAATCCATGCTGCAAAAATTAGAAGGAAAGAAGAAAGCTGGGAAATAATCTTCACAACTAGGAGTTCTATTAAAGGTCTCATTTCTAAAATATATATATATAGAGAAACTGCATCAGATTTATGAGGTCATAAGTCAGTTCTCAATTGATAAATGGTCACAGGATATGAATAGAGAGTTTTCAAATGAAGAAATTAAAGATATATATATGTATATACATATATATATATGTATATGCAAATTAAAACTCCTACAAGGCACCACATCACATCTAAGAAGTTGGCCAAGATGAGAAAAAGAGATGATGAGCAATGTTGAAGTGCTTGTGGGAACATTGGGTCATTGATGATGAAGTTGTGAATGGATTCAACCATTCTGGAAAGCATGCCCAAAGAATAATAATAACAACGTTCATGCCCTTTGTCCCAGGAATTACAATTCTAAGCCTATATCCAGAAAAAAAATCATAAAAAAAAAATAGGACAAGACCCACATGTTCTAAAATATTCAGAACAGCTTTTGTTATAGTGACATAGAACTGCAAATTGAGGGAATGCCCATAAATTGGGGAAGGACTAAACAAGTTATGTTACACGAATACTATGGAATATTATTGTTCTATAAGAAACTATAAATGATCAGACTCTTGAGAAATGTGGAATGAGTTACAGGATCTGATGTTGAGCGAAGGGAATAGAACCAACAGAATAACATAAACATTAACAAGAATGTTTTGAGATGGTCAATGGATTCAGCTCCTCTCAGCAGTTCAGAGAACTAGGACAACTTTATTAGACCATCTTTGGACAATGTTGTCCCCATCCGGAGGAAGAAAAAAGAAAACAAAATAAAACTAAACTAAAAAAAAAAAACAACCCTTCAGAATCTGATGAACACTTTGTTTTTTTAGAAGAATTTTTATTAAATTTGAGTTTTACAATTTCCCCTCATTTTTGCTTCCCTCCCCTCATTCCCACAGAAGGCATTCCATTAGTCTTTACATTATTTCCATGGTAAACATTCTTCTAAGTTGAATGTGATGAGAGAGAAATCATATCCTTAAGGAAGAAAAATAAAGTATAAGAGACCGCAAAATTACATATTAAGATAACATTTTTTTTTCTAAATAGAAGGTAACAGTCTTTGGTCTTTATTCAAACTGCACAATTCTTTCTCTTTATATAGATGGTACTCTCCATTGTGGATACTCCAAAATTGTCCCTGGTTGTTGCACTAAGGGAATGAGGAAGTCCATCAAGGTTGATCATAACCCCCATGTTGCTGTTAGGATGTAAAATGTTTTTCTGTTTCTGCTTATCTTGCTCAGCATCAGTTCATACAAATCCTTCCAGGCTTCCCTGAATTCTCATCCCTCCTGGTTTATAATAGAACAATAGGGTTCCATGACATAACCACAGTTTGTTAAGCCATTCCCCAACTGACAGACATTTACTGCATTTTGAAGAATGAGTGTATCAAACAACAAATTATAAAAAGGAATTAATTATTTTGTCCTAGATAATGACAATAATGAAAGAACACACCAAATCTATGGGATTCACTTAAAGCAGCTGTCAGGGGATATATTATATCATTAAATGCATACATGAATAAATTAAAGAAAGAAGAAATCAATGAACTAAATATTCATCTAAAAAAATAGAGAAAGAACAACTGAAAAAGCCTCAATTAAATACCAAATTAGAAATTCTAAAAATTAAAGGAGAAATTAATAAAATTGAAAGCAAGAAAACTATTGAACTAATAAATAAAACAAAGACCTGCTTTTATGAAAAAAACAATAAAATTGATAGACCTCTTGTCAATTTGATTGAAAAAAAGAAAGAAGAAAAGCAAATTACTAGTATAATAAATGAAAAAAAGTGAACTCATGAGAAATGAGGAAGAAATTAAATTAACAATTCAGAATTATTTTGCCCAACTCTATGGCTATAAATTTGACAATGTAAGTGAAATGGACAAATATTTACAAAAATATAAATTGCCCAGATTAAATGAAGAAGAAATTAAATTCATATATATCTCTATCTCAAAAAAATAAATACAACAAACTATTTTTGAGCTCCCTAAGAAAAAATCTCCAAGGCCAGATGGATTCACAAGGGAATTCTATCAAACATTTAAGTAACATTTTGTTCCAATTCTATATAAACTCATTGGAAAAAACAGGTAAAGATGGAACTCTGCCTAACTCTTTCTATGACACCAATATGGTGCTGATACCTATACCAGGAAGAGTTGAAACAGAGAAAGAAAATTATAGACCTATCTGCCTGATGAATATAGATGCAAAAATCATATATAAAATCTTAATAAAATGATTACAAGAAGTTATCACTAGGATAATACAATATGATCAAGTAGGATTTATCCCAGGAATAGGGTTGGTTCAATATTAGGAAAATTGTTAATATAATTGATTATATCAATAACATATCTATCAGAAATTATATGATCATATCAATAGATGCTGAAAAAGTTTTTGATAAAATATAGCATCCATTCCTAATAAAAACACTAGAGAGCATAGGAATAAATGGTTTGTTCCCTAGAATAATAAGCAGTATCTATCTGAAATCATCAACAAGCATTATATGCAATGGGGATAGCCTTGAGGTATTTAATAAGATCAGGGATGAAACAAGGGTGTCCATTATCACCACTACTATTCAAAAATCATATTAGTAATGTTAGTCTCATCAATAAGAGAAGAAAAAGAAATTGAAGGAATTATAATAGGGAAGGAAGAGAAAAAATTCTCACTCTTTGCAGATAACATGATGGTATACCTAGAGAATCCCAAGAAATTATCCAAAAAACTACTGGAAACAATTACCAATTTTAGCAAAGTTGCAGGATATAAAATAAACCCTCATAAATCCTCAAAATTTCTATATATTACTTGCAAGATACAGCAGAAAATAGCAAGAAAGAGGAATCCCATTCAAAGTAACCTCAGAAAAAATAAAAAACCTTGGAGTCTACCTGCCAAGGCAGACTCAAAAACTTTTTGAAAACAATTAAAAAACTCTTCTCACTCAAATAAAATCAAATTTAAATACCTGGAAAACATCAACTGTTCATGGATAGGTGGAGCTAATATAATAAAAATGACAATTCTACCATAACTAAACTACTTGTTTAGGATTCTGTTTTTTTAATCCACTCTGCTATTTGTTTCCATTTTAAGGGAGATTTCATCCCAGTCACTTTCAAATTTATAATTATTAACTCTTTATTGCTCTCCATGTTAGCTTTCCTCTGTTTGTATTTTCTACTTTTTTTCCCTTTATTCATATTCCCCATTATTTTGTTTCTGAATACCACCCCCTTCAGTGTGTTTGCCCTCCTAAGTCAGCTCCCTCCCCTTTCTTTCCCCCTTTTTCTCTTCTTCCTTACCTTCATTCTGTTAGTTCCCATTTTTCTACTCCTCCTCATTCCCTCCTTCCCCTTTTCCCCTTTTAATAATTGAAAGGTAAGATAAGTTTCTTAACTTAACTGAGTATGTGTAAGTTAACTTTAAGCCAAGTCTGATGAGAAGAAGATTCAGGTAGTTCTTACCTCCTCCTTTCTTCCCTTCTATTGCAATAGGTCTTTTGTACCTTTAATGTATTGTGATTTACCATACCATTTAATCTCCTCCATTCTCCTGTCTCTTTACTGTCCCCTTTTTTAAGGAGGTATTGTTTTTAAATCATTCTATCTTAAGTATATTCTCTCTAACAGAGTTATGAAAATGTTTCTCCCAGGAGGGATAGTCAGTTTCATCTTTTTAGTTAGTAGGTTTTTTTTTCTTTACCTTTACATATGTCTCTTGAGCCTTCTGTTTGGTATCCAAATTTTCTATTAAGGTGTATTTTTTTTCATCAGGAAATATTGGACAGCTTCAAAGAAGGCTCAGCTTTGCTGGATAGTGGATTCTTGGCTTCATTCCAACCTCCCTTGCTTTTTGAAATATCTCATTCCAGGCCCTTTGATCCTTTAACATTGATGCAGCCAGGTCCTGTGTAATCCATACTGTGACTCCTTGGTATTTATATTGTTTCTTTCTGACTGCTTGCAGGATTTTCTCTTTTATCTGATAGTTCTAGAATTTGGCCACATCATTCCTTTGTGTTTTCATTTCAGGATTTCTTTCTGGAGGGGACTGATGTATTCTTTCAATAATGATTTTGCTCTCAGGTTCCATGATATCAAGGTAGTTTTCCATCACTAAATCCTGTCATAATAATTCCAGGCTTTTTTTTCTCTTCAATGTTTGCATGAAAACCTATAATCCTCAGGTTGTCTCTCCTCGTTCTGTTTTCAAGGTCAGTGGTTTTGCTGACGAGGTATTTAATATTTTCTTCTATTTATTCTTTTTAGGTTTTATTTAACAGACTCTTATTATCTCATGATGTCTTCAATTTCCATACACTCCATTCCCTTACTCCTATTTCCTCATAATAAAAATGATTAATCTGTAAGCATGCTTATTAAAAATATATATAAAATGCCACTCAGGGCAGGGGGCTGAGAAGGAATGGTGAAAGATTTTATAACTTAAAATTTTAAATGTGTGTATGGATAAAAAATATTTTTAAATGTTTAAAGGACTCTGAAATTAATAAGAAATACTACTATATTCAAAAGGGAAGAAAAGTAAAGAAT
This sequence comes from Macrotis lagotis, assembly GCF_037893015.1. Lineage (NCBI taxonomy): Eukaryota > Metazoa > Chordata > Mammalia > Peramelemorphia > Peramelidae > Macrotis > Macrotis lagotis. The sequence continues at coordinate 134,942,551 of NC_133658.1, forward strand.
CTATATGTTTAGGTATATTTTAGCAATATTTTTGTGATAACCAAGAACTGGAAATTGAAGAGATGCTTATCAATTGGGGAATGGCTGAAAACATTGTGACCTGTGTTTATGTTGGAGTGCTATTATTCTGTGAGAAATGATGAGGGCAGTGATTTTAGGGGAAAAATGACAAAACCCACATGTACTAATTTAAAAATGAAGTGAGAATTAGGTGATTATTGAGTACAATAAAAGCATTGATCTGAAAGGTCCACTTTCTTTGATCAATGCAATATCTTAAGATAATTACAAAGGATTCATGATGAAAAAATAGTTATCCACTTCTAGAGAGAGATCTGATGAACTCTGAGTGCAAATTGAAGGATATTTTCTCTTTTTTGTTTTTAAAATATGCCTACTTTAAAAATCTTTGTATAATTTCATATCTATAATTCATATCATGTTGCTTACTTTCTTAGTGGGTATGGGAGTGGGTAGGAAGGAAAGAGAAAATTAAACTAAATTTTTTAAAAGAAAAAAAGTTTAAAATCCATACTGAATTTGAAAAAGAATTTTGTTTACTGATTTAGTTAAAAATTGATGGAGATTTATTAAATATGATTTGATTACATTCTAAACCATGAAGTAACTTATGCCTAGGTAGATTTCTCTGTGATCACTTATAAGTAGAAGTTTGAATTGTACCTACAGATGAAAGAAATGAAATCAAGAACTAAAATATAAAAATAGCATTTGAGCCCTGATCATCAAATTCCAAATCTGATTCTTTTTTATTTTTGTTACATTATGGTTAATTCTGCCATGCATCAAATAAAGCACTGATAGCTCAAAGGCATTAATACCTTCTAAATCTATATGAATAGATTGCAGGCAAAAATTCCTCCCCATCTTACTTAATTATCCTGAAATCCTTTGGTGAAAGTTACTAGTAATGATTTTACTTTATTCTTATGGAAGTTGATTATCTTGCAGTATAAATAAGCACACCACAGAACTCTAAGAGAGGTCACATGATTAAAAGATGAAACAATTCCATTTAAGTCATTATCTAAATCTATCAGTATGAGTTTTCTGCAATGTATAAGTAAGATTTGTCATCAAATGGAAGTGTGTGATTCAAAGGTAATAAAAACTATTGATCTAGAAATGAGACAATATTAATATTAACATGCAGCTTTTATAATTAATTTGCTGCCAGATGAAAGAGAAAATAGAGTTCTTTTAGCTTTGGTGATTAAAGTAGGACTAAACCTTTGAAAACTATATTTGCATGTGAACTAATTTTGGAGGATATTTAAAAACCTAGAGAGTCATCATTTCAATGTGTTTGAGAAGTAGAATAATATATGATATTAAGGACAATGACAACTTAAAAAGGAGGTTGACTGATCGTCTCAGGAGAATGAGAGGTAGTAAGTATACATTTTATCTTATTCAGGTACCTAGGTCATATCTAAAGAATAAGACGATCTCCAGGGTCTTCTCTTGTGTATATTATTTGTAGAATAGCCATAAAGAAAATAAATCACATAATCTAAAACATTGTAGAGTTATTGCTTTCTGACTAGGTGGGGAAATTACCTACAGGACTGAAATAATGTATCAACCAAAAGTGACAGAATATGGAAATGGTTAACTTTTGAAAACATATTGCAAGAGTTCAGCAAGAGAAGACTTACTCAATTCACAAGGCAAAGCACTTTCTTTCAATAAGTCATATCCTTTGCTTTTCCTGAGACAGCAATGGGCAGTAAGTTAAAGTTAAAATACAGAACACTATGTTTAGACAACCTGATGATGGGTTACAGTATTTTATCACTGTGAATCACTGTCAAAACATAATAATATCTGTCATGAGGAGGCCTTCTACTTATCCCACCAGGACCCCACTCCGAAAGATGAGTTGGCAAATATAGTTCACTGCCTACTGGGCTTGGTGACTTAAAAATAACATAAGTTTATCACTGGTAGAGTACATTACATTTATTTTGCCAAAGGCAAAAAGAGAAGTGAAAGAGGAGAGAGTTAAAGATTTGGGGATAAGGAAAGGACATTAGAAGAGAAAGTTTCTGAATAAGAAAATATATATATATATATATATATATATATATATATATATATATATATATATATATATATGATTTTGCTACTGTGTCTTTTGAGGTTAAAAAATTCATCTTTTTTTCCCTATTCATACAGTTTTTGCCCCTAACCACAAAATAACCATTTTCTTCTCTAAGGAATGAGGCTTTTCTCTGATTTTTAAATAAAATGAAATATTCTGATTTAACCCCCCCTCTCCCCCAAAATATTAACTTATAAATAAGTATATCTATAAAGAGGAAATATTTCTCCATAAAATAGAATTCCAAAAGACTATGTAGAATATTTTTAAACAGATTGGAATTGAAAGAACAGAAATAACTTCTTAGGTAAGGTATGAATAAAAGTCATGTGTCAAAACAGCAAAAGAGGATAGAAAATGTATTATTTTACCCTCAGCTCTATCTATAAGCATGGATTTTTAGCCTAGACTCATAAGGAAATTATCCATCAATTGGTCTTGAAAAAAATCACATTTTTCACTTGCATAACTTAAATATATCATCTTCTATTGTTTAAAGATATTATTCTGAGATGGGGTTCATAACTTTTACTAAATGTGCTAAAGATATCAATTAAAAAAAATTAAAACCTGTGATCTAGAATACACTAGGTATCTGATAAAGATAGTGGTGGGGGGGAAGATATCAACATAATAGTACAAGGTAACCCTTTTCACTCCTACATGTAACTGTGAATACTCCAATGTGTGAGGAAGCACAGTACAGCAAGGGTTGTTGCTATGGTCATTAACCTAGCTTCATTAATTACTGTAGATAAAATGATCATTCTGTGTGTTGGAGGTCAAGTCACATTAAGTAAATCCATTTATTAAGAGCCTACCATGTGTCAGGCAATATGGTAAATATTTCAGATACAAGTAAAGGAAAAAACAAAGAAAACCATAAAAACGAGTCCTTGCTCTTAAGGTTACAGAAGAATGCCAGAAGGGTCTAAGAGGAAATTAAATTAGAATCCCTGGAAAGATGTTGGAAAGTGTTAGCTTTATAAAGTGACTAGCTTTGAGGAATGGGTGTTGAGAATGTTCATTAATTTAACCCTATGATATTTACTTTCTACTGTTTAAAATAAATATTGTTTGTTTTTTTATTATTATATCACATGTTAAATTCTGACTTATTTGAGGATCCTGCAGGAAAATGGGGACTCATGAGTTTTAGTTTGAAACAATTACTTCTTGAGTATCAGACTTTGCATCTTGATTTTATATAGTATTTTTGTGTTTTTTAAGGAAACCAGGAAGAATTATTTCCATGGGCTGATAGTAATATGGGAGCTTTTTGTTCCCTTCTAAAATGTAATACCCTTGGTAAAAGTATAAGAGAGAGAAAAATGAAAGTCTTCTAGGAATTTCATAAACCATAAAAATGTCTGGAATGTGACAACTGTAGCTTCATAAACTGAGATTATGAAAAGGTGTAAATCCATATGGGTCCCATTCATCTAGAGTATTGTGATGAAATGAATGTTGGTATATTAAGTAAAATGATATTTTGCCAGAAGAATGTCAAGTGAATTCAATGTAGATAAAGCTTTACACACAAGATGGAGGGCAGTTTCTAAATGCAGAAGACTAAAAGATAATTTCTGGTTGTTTGCTTGACTTTGAAATCCACCAGTATCTTAATATTTCAGAACATCTATAATTTTATGAGAGTAATAATTCCTTCTACTGCTGGAAATTAAAATCTCTCCTTAGTATTTTAATGAAATGATACACCTGAAAATAATCATTATATGGTTGTCATCTTTATGAAGTTGAGTTTCTTGGTATTTAGTTAATCTGGTTCAAAGACAACACACGTCGCACAATTAAAGCATTACCACTTTGATAAGCTTTTTTGGACATTATATTTCATTGCCAGTCTTGAAGCGTGTTTCCTTGACATGATGAGATTCTGAACAAGCTATTAGTAGAAGATTAAATTGAATATCATTTTCTTAGTCATAATCTAAAGAGACAAAATTGTAACTATTTAGATTCTATTTTCTCCTAGTTTGGAAGCAAAACCTATATACCCCAGTTAGGAAGCTTGAAGGATGAATTAATTTTTAATTTGGTTTGGGTGAGATGGTCACTGTGGTCCTTGTGAAACTGGGGGATACTGTGATTCTCTGGAGGCTTATATTTCACTGCTGTGCTTTGTGAACAAGACCAACTCTTGAACTCAGCACTAAGCCTGGGAACAGATTTCTACTGAGCTGTTACATTTTTGCTGATATCCTTTTGCTAAATCTGTGAGAGGTCTACTGGTCACTCTTGAGTTTAGGAAATGTACCTGGAAAGCACAGGATGGCAAGAATGGTTCCTTTCTATCAAACACCACTCTGTATATGCAATTGTGGAAGAGTTACCCCAGGGAACAGCGAAGCATTTTTCATGAATCATACTTTAATCTTCTGATCTTGGCAGTTTACTTGAAGTTGACTGCCTTCTCCCCAAGTGTCCTTTTAATTTTTCTTTTAAAAATAATTTCTTTCCATTCCCTTCTCCTGAATCTTGGATACCTTGCAATCATTTTGAAAGATTTAGTATGAAAAAACAATAGCTGTGCTTCCCCATAAATGCTTTATCACCTCTTCCACTCTCAATTGTACTCTACACCCCACAAACAAGCACATGCTATTTTCAGTGGTTGCCTTTTTTCCCCCACCAGTAAATTTACCTGCTGGCATGGAGCCCCTAGGCACAGTCTGGCCTTTCAGTTTTTTTCCATCCTTTCCCCCAGTCAGTGACAGAGATGACCTTCTGAGTAATCAGACTTCAGGGAGCAGTTATTTGAGGGGAGAGGTAGAGGAATAAAAACTGTTTCAACAAAACTAGAACATTGCAAAATGAGAAAGTTTAACCAAAAAAAGATAGTCTAGAAAATGAGTCTTTAGCAAACATTCTACTCCTCGGAAAAAGTGTAAACAGTGTGCCTAAAATGAAATCAATTAACAAGGAGAGACAGTGCATTCATAAATAGGGAACAAATACTGTCATCTGTCATTTCTCTAGATTTATGAAAAATGCAGATCGTTATACTTGACATAATCAAAATCATAACTTCAGAATTAAGAATTTGAATCCTTTCTTTGCTACATCTTTCTATGTTATTATGGACAAATCATTTACTCCTTTTCAACCTCAAACTCAACTGCCTTATCTGGAAAATGGTTATTATAAGACTTACCCTACCTGTCTCAAAGTGTACTTTTGAGGAAAGAAAGCATTTCCAAAAAGTCACAAAGTTTTCATAGATGAAAAGGATCTCAGTAGCCATCTGGTTCTCACTGCTCTGACCAAAGGAATTTACATTTTGATTGATGAAACCCAGAAAGCTATCTTGGTGCTTACTCCAAATTAGTCTGACTCTCATTGATTAACCAACAACAGGTCCCAGGACAAGTCCCCCTTAGTCACTATTTGAGTCCTGATTGACTCAGAGTTAATGTGAATAGTAAATGTTTCTGTTTTAGCCCAACCCCAATTTTTTCAAATTTTTTTTTTCTGAACTAGGAAAAAACAAGCATGCTATTTGGTTCCCTTCTTTCTTACTTAGCCTAGCTCTTAAATGGTAGTTGCCTCAGTCAAACTGAGACTGTTAAAAACCTTAATTGAAAAAGGCCCAGGTCTTGCCCTACATCTAAGACTATCTCCACTCATCCAGATCCATATTGTGCTTTTGGACCCAAAAGACTCTGAAAAAGAAAGTGAGGCTGGTGACTTTTCCCAGTTCTCCCTCACTTACTTAACTTGCATGTCATGAAATTACATTCCTCTTGTCAAGATCTTCTTCAAGGATAAATAACTCAAGAACAAAGATAAGATTAGCACACTGCTTCTGAAGGGGACCAATTCTAAATTTTATAAACTTTGTTTGGAAGTTTTATTTCTCTTTCTAACTTCAGGTCTAAATTTGTCTGTCTTTAAGTTTCAATATTTCGAGTTCTATACTCTGGAGTAAAATAGAGGAAGTTCAAAGATTTTTTCCAAAGCAGTAGTAGCAGCAGCTTTTATTTATACAATATTTTAAAGTTTGTAAGGCAGTTTTATATAGATTAATTCATTTGACCCTTACATATGTACTATGAGGTATATGTCAAGGTTAACTCCATTTTTCAGATGAGAAAACTAAGACACAGAGAGTTTAAGTGACTTTCCCAGGGTCATATATCCATTAATTCCCTGGGAAGGATTAGAATAAACATCTTGATTTCAAGATTTCCATATTCTACCCAGGCATCCTTTCAAATGCTTATACAGACAGTGATTGTATCATGTCTTCTGGTATGTTCTAAGCATTTTCCCAAGGTCATATAATAAAAGAAATAAAATTTGATTTGAGTAAACTAAATCCCATACTCTTTCTTAGGGTTGTGGGATAAGCAATCCTAATCCCTTTAACTTGTGTGCACTTTGGACCTTTTACCATTCTGACTTCCTTCCCCTAGATGACCCAGTTTATCAAATGTCTTTAGGTTTTACTTTTATCATTGTTTTTATTATTTCTCAAAACCAAAGCTAATGCTTGATATGGTATCTGATCAAGGAAGAACACCATATAATTACCATTCTTTTATTCCTTGAAGTAGGCTTCTTAGCTCAAATGAGTAAATACGAAAGATAGCATAGTGTTTGGCACATAGTAGATGCTATATAAAGAACTGTTAGTGCTCACCTTCTAAGAGCAGCCAATTTGCCTTAGATTTTGTCTCTGTTATACTGATAATTCATATAGAGCATGAAATTCTTAAAATGTTCATGTTTTTTTTTCTAAACTCAGCTATCTTTTTTGTTTGTGAAGTGATTTCTTGAACTCAAGTGTTAAACTTTACATTCATACTTTTTAAATTTAATCCTATTAGATTCAGCTCAATAGCAGCTCAAGACAAGAATTCTGTCTTCTAATATTTTATAATCTATAAAGTTCCTCTATTATAGAGAGTTATAAGTTTTCACAATGGAACCATTGAATTTGACCCCCATATCATGCATAGTTCATCAAACTTGGGATTTTCATATCCCAAAGAAGCAAAAAATAATCATTAGACATCTGTAAATTGAAATGTCTCAGAGATTCAACCACAAGCAGATTCTTGGTGTAATTCAAGTCAATTCTCTTCACTAGGTAATTGAAGTAAAGGAGTATTTTCTTGACTCTTATCCTTAGGTGGCAATGGTTGCATAGTGGAAAAAACAATGCAAGATATTTGCTATATTTTAATACTTTGCAAGCTGTCAATAAATGGTTAAGTCAAATTTTTCCAGTGATTTCTGGTGTCATTTTTGAAGCTCATATATGATATGATTGGATCTAATAAGATGAATAATAATATTTTCTTCTACCAGGAGTCTAGAGTAACTTAAAATCTCTAGAAAATTCTCTTCAATTGTACTCATCCATTGGAATTCTCTATGAGAGTAGCAAATACCTATAGGCAGCATACCCTCTATGTTCCTATGTTCCATGATATAATAATAATAGTAATAATAGTAATAATAACTATGATTGTTATCATTATAATTATAGTTAGTATATTGCTATTACTGATGAAAATAATAACAACCAAAAGTTATTAGAAGTAATCTCTTGCATTTTTTTCAAAGAATGAATCTTGCTAATCCATCTAAACTAGAATTATTCAGGGCTATTCATAGGTCTAATTCATTATGTTAAACATAATGGGATCTTTTATTAGCTCTATTTCTGACTGGGGTCATTTTGCTCCTTCTTAAATAAGCTAGTGCATTACTCCCATCCAGGGGGCTTAAAACTATTATAACTGCATTTAGTGCAGCTATTGCCCTAACTCCTTGCTGCTCAAAATGCTCCACCTCAATATTTTAGCTAGTCTATAACTGGGTTGCATATTCTTGTTGATTCTTTTAATATACTTCTTGCTTCATTTCTCAAGAAATACTGCATGGTTTTGACAAATAATTAGAAGAGAACATACAAGGGTTCATTTTTCTTTAACAAATCATTCCAATTATCAGTAAAAGAGGTATTTTAAATTATTTATATTTTTCAGTAAATAGTGATTTCATTAAGATGTCTGCTGTCAAATATCACAGTGGTTTAATTTGATATTCAATCTATATATACAGAATTTTTATGTCTTATTGTACAATTCTCTGGCAAGACAAGTTGTATATATTGCTCCATCTAATGCAGGGAAAGTTTCTTAAGAACTCTGTGTTCTTGATGTATTCTGACAGGGGACTTAGGGATATGGTTAATATTTAACCACCATAAAGGTTTTTCTCTTAAAAGGTGGAAGTTGAGAGTCAAGAAGGTTTTCAAGATATTTTCTTAGAAAAAACCAAATCACAAGGAGATTGACTTGAAAAGACTTCTTCTTGTGCCTGCAAGAGAATAAAACTCATGAGAGTAAAGGTGTCAAGGAAGGTCAAGATATTTAAACTAATAATTGTGTCTTTGTGATAATGGGAAGCTATCAAATTATTGTCTCAGTTTACCCCAAAATAAGGAAAAGTTTTCTATCACTTTATCACAATACTTTTTTTAGATTTTTGCAAGGCAAACGGGGTTAAGTGGCTTGCCCAAGGCTACACAGCTAGATGATTATTAAGTGTCTGAGACCGGATTTGAACCCAGGTACTCCTGACTCCAGGGCTGGTGCTTTATCCACTATGCCATCTAGACACCCCTATCACAATATTTTAAGGACCTATAATCTTAATCTTATATGCCTACTCCCTGAATTAATGATTTGGATTCACAGAGGACTGAAATCCTAAGACTACTATATGTCATTTGGTAAATCATTTTGCACTTTTGGATTTCATCTTTATCATCTGTAAAGTGAGCTATTACAATTAGTTGAGCAGGAAACTCATTTCCAACTCTTCACTTCTTTATATTTAACTGTATCATCTAATGATGTAGTTCATCACCAGATCCATAGAGATTTTTCATTTAGGAAGGATATATATTGGAGAGTGTACTCATCTGCCATAGCCTTTAGATACCTAGCACAATATCTAGTCTACAAAGATGCAATGAGAGTATTGATCTATATTAATGCTAATTCACAGGCTCTCTCTCTCTCTCACTCTCTCTCACCTCTCTCTCTCTCTCTCTCTCTCTCTCTCTCTCTCTGTGTGTGTGTGTGTGTGTGTGTGTGTGTGTGTGTGTGTGTGTGATTTAATAACTTTCAGTTGATTGGAATCAACTTGGGGACAGGCATCATGATTTGACTTTTATATCTCTACAATAACTTTCAAAGTGTACTTTATTTTTTAAAAAAGAGCTTTCATAATGTGCCAGACATTGTGCCAAATCTAATTTAAATGTTATTTCATTGAACTAGACAACTATGTGGTAGGTTCTCTTATTATCCACATTTTATAGCTGAGGGAATGGAAGCAAACAGAAATTAATGTTTTGCCTAATGTCACATGAGTAATACATGTTTGAGGTCATACTTGACCTGATTTCTTCCTGACTCTAGTGCCAGCACTCTGTTAGCTGTGTAACTTAAAAGATAAGCATTTAGTATTTTTTGAATAAATATCTAAAAATTATAATTTTTTAACTTGGAAATTAATGGAATAAATGTGTTTTGACTAAATTCTTTTGTCATAAAAACTTATGTCAAATTTTATTAGATGAAATTTTGAGGAATCTGTCCAATTTCCTGAATGATTTTTGCTGTTCTCTTAGATAATGGTAAATATTTTATGTAAAACATGCTTTAAAAAGATAATAATAAAAATATAATTAAATTATTTTATCATGCAAATGTAAATCCCATTGATAATATTATAAGCTTCTTTCTGCATTTAATCCCTAGGTTTATTTGATAATTACCTACTGAAAATTTTCATCTTCCTATCTTCCCCTACTCCACTCACAAGCAAAATCCTGTTAAAGATTTAATAAAATATTTAAACATTGGTTTGAGATTATTGTTTATTTCAATAATGTTCTCGGTAATCCTGACCTAGTGATAATTAAGCATCTGATTTCAATAATATTACATTTCAAACACTGCTGTCATTTCATTTATAAACTTGTGAGTAGTATACAGACCCATTAAAATGATTTCCCCCTTCCCCATTTTCCAATGTTTATTACAATAATTCTTCATGGAAAGCTGAAAAAATTTTAATGTAATATGCCTGAGATTTTCTACTGAACTCTTTCCACTGAAGTTCTATCTATATAAAATAAGTAAAAATAAAGTAGATTGAAAATTTCCACTAGAACAATATCTATGATTGTTAATACTTTAGTGCTTTCAAATACCTGGACTGACTTCAATGGGGACAAAACTTAACCAGAATTGATTATAACTCTTACCACAATATAGTTTCTCAACAAGAATCATTAATTACTTGATGATCAGCTATCTGTTGATTAAGATATCTTTACTTAGCAAGACCATTTCTCAGAAGACAAATGGAAGATTCAATAGCCACCATTCCAATTTTCTCTAGCTTTCTGAGACATCACGATTGATATCATGGCCTCAGAAAACAAAAATTCACCTTTGTACAACAATGTTCTGTTGTAATATAACTTTAGTGAATCAAGAATTAGTGGATAAGGGGTAGCTGGGTGGCATAGTGGATAAAGCACTGGTCCTGGAGTCAGGAGTACCTGGGTTCAAATCTGGTCTCAGACACTTAATAATTACCTAGCTATATGGCCTTGGGCAAGCCACTTAACCCCATTTGCCTTGCAAAAACCTAAGAAAAAAGAATTAGTGGATAAAATAATAGAATTGTAGTCAATGAAATCTAGGTTCAAATCCTGCCTAAAACACTTAATAGATATGGTAGGGCTCTGAGATCAATTGGGATAAAGGAATGCTTCCAAGAAGAAAAATACTATCATTTTGAAACATATTGTATTGAAAGTATTGACAGATATTGGACATACTTTGCAAATTCCTTCCATCAAATGTATTTTTAGAATGTGTCTCACTTCCTGACTGTTCCCATGCTAAGGGCAGGGTGTTGGGAAGAGAGGGTGGAGGGAAAGTTTGTAACTTGGAAATGTGTATGTACAAATGGATAAAAATAAATAAAGAAATTTATAAAAAAGAATTTCCAAAAGGAAAAACAAAAGAATGTGTCTTAGTTTCCCTATATGTAAAACAAACAAGTTGGTTTTAAAGGTCTTTGAAGTCCCTTTTAGTTATATTGTAAGAACATATGTAAGAGCCTATGAATACAGAGTTTTGATGAACTTAACCATGATAAGGACATCACAAACTACAGCTTTAATGACTGTTCTGAAATCCTTCTGTCTGTTCTCTGTTAATGACCATGAACCTCTATTATTCAGGGATAACTTCAAAAATTCTCAGTGGCTACACATGAATAATTTATCTGTTTCAGTGTAGGTAAACCTATCAGTTTACTCCATATGTGTGTCATTCATCAATATTCTTGGACTGGAGAAATATAATGGAAATAGTAACAGTTCTTTTCAGTTGAGGAAAAAATTTTTATCAAATAACATGAATGGATAATACTGATAAGAATAAGATATCTTGGTGTTTTAAAATCATTAAAGTAACATGTGCTATTTGTTTTGCTTCTTTTTTTCCTTTTGCATTCAAACTGATTTTTGTATGACTGCCTAAGGAAGTCTGTTACTCAAGACAAGACAACTTTTAAAGATACAATTAGTAAGACATTTTTGGAAATGTATTAACTTTAGTCCTTGGTAAACAATTCAGAGAATGGACCGGTTGTTAACAGTAAGTACAGTGTTCCTGAGGCAAGACTGGAGAGGAACATAAAGTCACAGTTGAAACATTGCAGCCCACCCAAATTCACAAGATACTGGATCTGGTTCATCACTTTATCCATTCAGTGGGTGGCATTTTCAGATAAGGCAAGGGAGAAAATGAATGGAAATAGTTTACTTTTTCATTTTCAAATGTATGATATCAATTTCAGTTAGAGACTCAAGAGTCAATTGCTTTAAGGCTCTGAGATCAAATGGGAGAAAGGGATGGTTCCAAGGAAAAAAACAATACCATTTTGACATAAATTGCATTGAAAGTATTGTCAGACAATGAACATATTTTGTAAATTCCTTCCAACATGTATCTTTTTCGAATGCTTTAATTTTTTTTTATTTACATTCGTGGAATTGTTAATTAGTTTAGAGGCATTTGTCACTAAAACTGTCCCATTTTTCTCTATTCTAAATCATGGACCAATTTGAACAATGAAATAATAGAGTGTGCATCCTTCTGTGTATATGACTCATTTTTATTTTTTGAATTTGTAACACTAGTTTTAGCAGCTCCATTCAGTAATTTTAGTGTTGGACTTGAGCTTGAATCCTAAGAAGTTATTCACTGCGTAATCTTAGGCAAATCATTTAACATTTCATCATCTATAAAATGTAGATAGTAATAACACCTCCCTCCAAGAGTTGTGGTGAGAATCCAAGGATTTAACATAGTTGAAATGTTTTGAAAATCTGAAAGTACTATATAAACAGAAGCTGGTAGTTGTTTTTTTTTTTTTTAACTGTGATTTAAAACCTTTGATTTCATTATTCTAGAGAACTGTCAATGTGAAACTTTATCCATCAAAGTAGAATGGCAATTTGACTATAATGTATAGTCTTAGAGAGTTTCCAAGAAGATTGGGAGGTTATTTATCCATTGACACATAGACAATGTATCACAAGTAGGAATTCCAGTCTTCCTGTCTCCAAGAATGGTATATACAATACTTCTCACTATATTTAGATTAACTGCTTTAGAATTGGTTGAGGGAGAAAGAATAAAGGGGTAGATAGAAAGATACATAAACAGATAGGAAATAAATCACTTTCCAGTGATATCTGACTCTCTATGTCCCTAATTTGTTTGTGTTGTTGTTTTTGCCAAGAGTCTAGAGATTTTCTTCTTATCAGGATTTTTTTTTGAGGAAAATGAGGAAAACAGGATTAAATGTCTTGCTCAGAGTCATATAGTATTTAAGGCTAGAGTTAAACTAAGGAAGACTAGTCTTCCTGATCCTAGACCCAACATTCTATCCAATCACATCAGTTAACTACTCTTTAGATATCTATATCAATAACTATAGCTATATTTATCTATCTTTGCCTATATTTATATTTTTATATCTATATAGATATATAAATATATATGAATATATATATATGTATATACAATGTATATATGTATAATATGGGTCAGCTCAGTGGTGCAGAAGATAGTGTGTTAGGCCTGAATTCAGGAAAACCCATTTTCATTTTTTGAATATGATTTTAGACACTTGCTAGTCATGTCCTACTAGACAAGTCCCAGCAATGTTTTCCTCAGTTTCCTCATAAAGTTAGCTGAAGAAGGAAATGGCAAACTACTCCAGGATCTTTGCCAAGAAACAAATAAACAAAACAAATAGGCTCCAGAAGAATTAGAAATGACTGACCAACAGAAATATATCGTATATCATATATGCCATACACAAAAATACGTAATACAAGATAAATATTTAACTCCTGGAAGAGATTGCTATCTTTCTCCTCATATTCCCAAAAGCTACAGTAGTGATTGACATAAGGCAAACACTTAGTGAATTCTTTCTTATTGATGGATGATCTCATCAGGACTATTTTAATAGCTCCTAATTAATCTTCTTGCCTTTAATAATTTCATTCTCCAGTGCTGTCAAACTCAAATAGAAATGGGGTCCACTAATTCATGAGGATCTCTGTATGTCTACTATTAAGTTTTAAAGTTTAACACTATTGTTGTCTTATATTTTTTCTAATTGTGTTAAATGTTTCCACTCTTTGTAGTATTCTTCTTGAGTTCATCCTTAATCCAGATGATGAAATCCATTTCCTAATGCATAGATTTAATCAAATCACTTAGCAGTTCAAAACTCTTCAAACTCTTCGAATAATATAATCCTTTTGCCTTGTGTTGAAGGTCCTCTATATTTTACTTCCAGGTAAGCTTTTCTGTCTTTCTCCATATTCCTTCCCATTACATACTTTATGAATTAAATTGGAGTAATATTTCCAATTTCATACCATTATTTATTTCAGTAACTCTCAAAACTTTTGTCTATAGTTGTGCAGGAAATTTCTCTCCACTTTCTGAGATTTCCATAAGCTCAGTCCCTGTCACCATCTTCAGTTTACTGCAAGCTCCTTCTAGCTTGGCATCTGGAAGGTAACAAAACCATCACTGTCCTTAGTCACTAAGTTCCTCTATCCAATATAAATCTTGTGGAAATAACAAAAATGTTGGGTTATTTCAGTGAAATGTGAGGCAGAAGAAACCCCTAGTCCTTGTATGAGTCTAGGGATCCAACAACATCCTAGCTACCATCTTTAAACAGAAAATGGGTCATGTGTCCTCATGCAATTAATATTATATCTGGAGAAAATAAAATAAAATAAAATAAATTGTTTACAATTGAAAAGAACCTAAACTAATTTTAATTTTGCCCACAAAAAAATGGGCCTCTCCAATTATTTATTCTTTCTCTTTTAAGCCACTATGTTTGCTCATAATGAGATTCTGAAATCTTCTCCGATGGGTCATTTTCACATGAACTGTTGCCTACTTGTGCAATTGATTTAAAGGCACACCTGTTTGAATATCTTCTGTTTCCTCACTGTGACCATGGAAGGCAAGAGAGAGAGAGAGAGAGAGAGAGAGAGAGAGAGAGAGAGAGAGAGAGAGAGAGAGATGCTATTACTGCCTAACAGCAGGCAGTGTTCTCAGCACCCCCTTTACAGTCTGCATTCTGGGAACAGAGTGTCAGCACAGCAATGGCAAGGTCTCCCTATTGGGATTGGCTGGCTGCCTACCCTTATAGTGCAATGATATGTACAGAGATGCTTTCAGTGCTGTGGGCAATAACAGTTTCCCCACATCCCCCAACCCCCTGTTTCCTAAGCAACAAGAACTCCAGATAAACAATTTATGAAGCTCTTTATCATTTATATTTTCAGCAGAACAAAAAGACCTTGCAATATGTCCATGAACTGGGAAAAGTATTTGCCTCGAAGAATCTCAGTGACTGAATGAAGAAAGCTGTTCAGATTGCATGATGTTTGTGTGGAGAGGGATAAAGGTTGAAAGGTGAAGTTAGAGGTCCCTTGTAAAATATGAACAAAACAAATCACTCTAATTTATTCTGTGGGAAATGAGCTGAATTGCCAGAATGAAAGAGAAAACAGTCCATTAAGTTCTTAATACAAGTCTTTAAACTGGTGTAATTGAATTCTCATTGACTCCAAGAATAATATCTCTATCAGCTTGTGTAACAAGAGGAGTGAACAAGAAGCTAGGGATTGTTTTAAAATGGTGTAAATAATGGTAGATGATGAGAGAATTTATAAGTTGATCTTAATCAGCTGAATAGCCCCTGTCTGCCCAAATTTGGCTGTGCAAATAGGATATTAGACTTGTAATGGGGAAATTGTTCTATTCCAAATAAAAATGAGTAAAGCTATTTATCTGAAACACTTGCCAGACTTCTAAAGATTGTATTTCTTACCTTATAGGATTTTTGTTTTGAAAAATGCAATGGTTCAAGGAGAATGACTTTTATAGTAGAAAACAGGGCCCCTCTCTGAAGAACTGGTTGAAAGATTCTTTTCCCTTTGACAGATAATCCTAGGACTTATCCTAAAAGGCATCCTGCAATGACAATCAGATTTTATGGTACAAGGCAAAGAATGACAAGCAATTCAGGAAGATGAGGTAAAGCTTATGTGAAAATTTTAACTCCATTGTTTTTAACATTGTGCTCAATAAATACCAGGGATTGGGAAAACTTACTCAAAGCAGGTACATCTGCCTCATCTATCAAAGGGCGGAGAACTCTAAAGTTACTTCAGATAATTTAATTATTATGGATGAAATCCCTAAAATAAAAATAAGTTTAATACTAGTGAAAATCTTATTTAATTACTTTCTTTAAAAACTGAAATATAAATCTGGAATTATGTGACAATATTAAATTCAGAAGAGGAAGAAAATGTTTTGAATATATGTTTAATGAATTCATTGTTTTTAACACAAGTTACAAGCAAAACTACTCAAAGAAAAGATGAAGTATCACTCCAATATTTAGGAAAATCATTTTAATAAATGAAATGATAGTTTCAACAAGGTGATTTAATGTAGCCTGGGAGACAATTAATTTTTTTTTCTTTTTGCTATTGTATTGAGTTAGACAATTATAGTCATGGTGTATCTGGTTATTCTGGCTATTTTTTTCTCCTCTCCACCTTCCACTGATACAAGTTCTCATTCTTTAAAAAATATCTTTTTGTCTCCTTTTCTGTTTCAGACAAAAACAAATTGCTATTGCTTTTTGTCCTTTATATTTTTGTTTGTGATTAGTATATTTATGCATTTTTATGGGATCAAGTCTTATAGAGGAATAGCCTAAGAAACATGAGATGAAGAAAGGTTAACACCATTAGCTAAAAGCAAAGAAAATGTCCTGGAGGAAAGAAAAGTAAAGCTCAAATAGAAGGTCCAAGGAAATCCAGTTTCATTGTCTTAGGGGTCAATTAACCAATGTAGTTTGGCAGTTTAGGGAGTATTGTTCTTTATACCCCTCTCTTCAACTTTTCCTTTCATTCCTAGTTGTGATACTTGAAGTATATCCTATTAACTAAATTATCCCAACTAGCTCTTCTCTGGATCACAACTAGGAATGAAAGGAAAAGTGGAAGTAAGAGAGGGGTTTAAAGAACAATGCTAACTCTGAATTTTATTTCTTGGGAACATTGAAAGTACAACTGAAGGAGATACTAGAACTGAAAACCAAAAAAGAAGTAATTTGTAGTTCCAGATATTAAAGGTCATATCGTTTGAGGAAATGGAGGACATTACATCTTTAATGACTTTACATCTATGAACACTGGGTCTATAGTGAAGTTCAGAGGTTAAACTGAGTGACCTTAAGAAACACATTTGACCAAAGATTGTAGGTTCTAATGCCAGTTGCTAAAGAAAGTTCATTATAGGAAACCTAAATTAGTGACAGCTTTACTAATTCATTACACAGTGAGAAATTAAATCTAAGCTACCATCAAGAGCATGAACAGGCAGAAAGAAGCTAGTCAGGGGAAAAAGAGCGAAGAAACATCAATCTGATGGGTATACAGAATAAGGGTTAGTTCCTAATTATTAAACAATATCAGTTTGAGAATCTGAGCTTGAACCCTGACAAATACAATCACTATTCTTTCTTATTAAATCTGTGAAACTTGGTATCTTATTCCATAAAATGGGTCAAGGGAATAAATTAAATGATTACTTTCATTTTAGCTTTAAATTTTAAAATGTTTAAATAATATGCTTTTCCTTTTCCTTATGTCATTACATTTTTCTTAATTTCTGGTCCCATATTGTCGGTCTCTCCCATAACTTTTTGAAATAATATTTTTATTAGTAAAGTTTTATAAGATGTATTACAAAATTTCAGGAAAGATGGTGAACTGATTTGGGGCAGGAGGAAATGTAGAAAAAGGAACAGAAATTCTAGAATTTATGGAAACACAGAAAAGAAGGTAAAAGATCATTTTAGTGTCAAAAACTCATTAGATTTCAAAGATAAGTCAAGTCTTCAAGAATTTATAAATATATATATATAATACATATATTATATAAGCATATATATTTAAATATGTATATATTTTAAGTACTGGGGATACAGAGAAAGAGTCTTTGATGTTTAATTAAGGAGACACCAAGCAAATAACTCTGTGGGACCAAAGTGTTTGAAAAATAAACTGGAAAATGACCAAAGAACCACAACAATAACAACTTGATTCTACAGTGATAGTATAGAAACTCTAAAGAACACAGCAGTATAAAGCCAGGCAACATGTAAAGTTTCAAAAAAGAAAAAAATGCTACTTGGACACAAACTCAAAAAGGATTTCTAGAAGAATTAAAGAAAGGAATGAATGGCAGAGCTACATGTGGGAAAAGACATTAGATGTAAGAAAATCATGTCGAGTGTCTCTAACCTAATTCTATAGTGGCAAAACACTGAAGAACTAAGTTAAACAATTTTCCTTGCCCAAGAGAAGTGGGAATATCTGTGAGAAGGATGTGTTTGGAAAGGGCTGCAGTATAGCTTGGTTTATGCTGGTAGCCAGAGCAAGCTTCCCTAACCATCCCACAACAGTCCATAAGGTGCCTGGCTCCCTGTGGATGCTTGGGTCCATAGAAGAAGGCACAGTTTCTAGACCCCTCAGCCCAGGAATTACCAAGGACTACTAGAGAGGTCAATATGATAATGATGCCACATCAGAGTGAGGGTACATCCCAGACCAGTACAGGCCTCAGTGCATCCATGGCCCTAGGAAGGAGAACCAAACCTGCACAGTCACTGAGTAGTAACCAGAGCATTAAGTCTATGGATGACAAGGAGGTTGAGGAAAACTATAGAGGTCTTTCTGTGTTCCATGGGAGAGAATTCTGTTGCTTTGCCTATACTCAGATCCAGGTGGCAGTATGGGGCCCCATACTACCATAATGCAGCAGGGACCCTCCTCACAGTTCAAGGATAGTGTGGAGAGCTTGTGGTCATCCACAGACCAGAGCACAGTCCAGGAGAGCTGTCAGAGATTCTCTTAAGACCTTGAAGGAATTGAGCTTGGGGTGGGGGGATCCCTGAAAGCATCTGCAAAAGTCCTCAAAAGTTTGGGAAAGTGCATCATCCACCCTGGAAGCAGAATTTCACCTTAATAAAGAATTAAGACTGGTGAAATGAGCAAACAATAGATGAAAAATAATCTACCCATAGACAATAACTTTACTCTTTTGGAGGATCAAAATAAATATTTAGAAGGTGATAAAGTAAAGCTACTGTATTCAAAGCCTCCAAGAAAAATAGGAATTGATCTTAGCCTATGAAAGGGATCAAAAAAAGAATTTGAAAATTGGCTAAGAGAGGTAGAGGAAAAATTAGGAAAAGAAATGAGAGCAATCAGGGAATATCAAGAAAACCATGTCAGCAGCTTGATGAAGGAGATAAAAAAATAATGAAGCAAATAACATCTTAAAAACTAGTTTAAGTCAAATGGAGAAAAAAAAAGCAGTCCAAAAGATCAATGAGGAGATGAGTGCCTTTAAAAACTAGAACTGACCATATGGAAAAGGAGATGAAAAAGCTCTCTGAAGAAAATAATTCCTTCAAATGAAGAAGGGAGCTAAGGGAAGCTGAGGACATTGTCAGAAATCAAGAAACAATAAAACAAAACCAAAAGAATAAAAAATTAGAAGAAGAAAATTTAAAATATCTTTTTGGAAAACAACTGACCTAGAAAATAGATACAGAAAGAGAATTTTAAAATAATTTGGCTAACTGAGAGTCATGATCAGGAAAAGGGCCTAGACATGATTATTCAAGAAATTCTATAGAAAACGTGACCCAATATCTTAGAAGCAGAGAGCAAAATAGAAATTGAGGGAATCTACCAATCACCTCCTGAATGAGATTCTCAAACAAAAGTTCCCAGGAATATTATAGCCAAATTCCAGAACTCCTAAGGCAAGGAGCCAAAAAGAAATAACTCAAATATCATGAATCTACAGTCAGGATTATACAGGATTTAGAAACTTCTACAATAAGGGTTCAGAGGATTTGGAATATAATATTCTGGCAGGCAAATGAACTTGGATTACAATTGAGAATCTACTACCCAGCCAACTGGAACATCCCCTTTCAGGGGAAAAGATAGACATTCAATGAAACAGGGAAACTTTCAACCTTTCTTGATGAAATGGCCAGAGCCAAACAGAAAGTTTGATCTTCAAGTACCAAAATCAGGTGAAGCACAGAGTGTGTGGAAAGGGCAAATCATGAGGAATTTGTTTTATGTTATTTGTAATTATGTTGAATTGCTTGTATTCTTTCATGGGAAGTGGATAATGATAACTCATATGAATATTCTCATTTATTAAGGCAGTTAGATGGAGCATATATAGACAAGGCACAAGAGGGAGCTGAACATGAAGGTATAGTATGTTACAAAGATAGAGTTGATAGGTGAGAAAGGAATGTGCTGGAAGAAAGGGAAGGGAGAGATAGAATGGGCTAAGATATTTCAGGTAAAGAGGCAAGTAAAAGCTTTTGCAATGGAGTGAAAAGGGGGAATGAGTCTTCATTAACACTGGAAGTGGCTTAGAGAGGAAATAAATGTACACTCAATAGGGTATAGAAATCCATTTTTCCCTAGAGAGGAAAAAAGTTGAGAAAATAGATGGGAGAAAGGGAACAGTGGGATAGAAGGGAGGGGATATATGGAAGAAGAGAGAGATGATGATGGATGAGGTTAGTCAGATACAACACACTTTTGAGGAGAGATACGGTGAGAGACAGAGAGAGAATAGAATAAATGGTAGTTTGGAGGGAAATGCAGCTAACAATAGCAACTGTGAGAAAAAATATTGAAACAACTTATCTGATAGAATGATGATAAAGAATGCAATCCATCCCAGAGACAGAACGGATGGTATCTGAATACAGGGAGAGGTAAATATTTTTTTTCTCTCATTTAAATTTTTGTTAAGTTCCTTTACCTTTGAGGAGGGGGATTATGTTTGTTTTTACAAAAAGACTATTGTAATAACATGCAAAAAGTTAAGTAAAATAATTAAAAAAGAAAATCATAAAAAGAGAATATCAGTGATAAAAGTGGTGAAAAACTAGGGAAAAGAATAATAACTTTTAAAAATTCACCTAATGCTAAAACCAGCACCAAACATTGCTAAAGGAAGGAGCCCATTAAAAAAACAGATCAAAAGAAAAAAACAAATATAAACAAAGCCAAATATTCTTTAAAAATTATGATTAGTCAGTTGATATGAAGACATATTAATAAAAAGTAAAACAACATCAATACAAATAAAAATAGATGGAAATTTGAAATATTTTCTTAGGAAAATAACTTTGTTGGAAAATAGATGAAAGATAATTTAAGTATTATTGGGCTATGTGAAATTCATAACCCACTGTAAAAGATCACAAAATAAAAATTTCCAGGAACATTATAGCCATGCTCCAGAGTTCACAGGTCTAAGAAAAAGTATTTTGCTTCATGAATTTGCATGTCATCCTTATGCAAGGGCCATACTTCCACCTTAAATGACACAGGACTTGTGATTTTATAATCTGGAAGACAAAGGAGATAAAATTATAACCAAAGACAATTATTTTTGTTGTCCCTGTAAAATCATATCAGTTGTGTCTGATTCATTATGATCTTATTTACAATTTTCTTAGAAAAAGGTACTAGAGTGATTTGCCATTTCCTTCTTAAACTCATTTTACAGGTGTAGAAACTGTGGTAAACGTTAAGTAATCTGCTCATGGATACATAACTGGTATGTTTTATGTCAAATTGGGACTCAGAAATCTTCCTAAGCCCAGGTCCATCACTGTATCCACTGTAACACCTAACTAACCCCTGAAAATAACCTAAAAATAATCAAAACTGAGTAAAATACTTTGAGGAAATAATAAATGCTTAATGCAATAGAAGATTCTCATTATGCTGTGATGAGAAAAATAATGATGAACATAAAATCTGATATTCTAACACAGCATGCAAAAGAAGCATAAAAAAATATGCTGAAAGAGGAATCATAATGGATCAATATAGTTTAACTGTTTAGATTCCTCTATGGGAAAATAATACATATAACTCCTAAGATTTTTTATCATTTTTGCAGCAGTTCAAAAGAGTCTACATAGACAGAGGCCATGGACATGTGTTTATTATGTTGGAATTATCTCAAAAACTGAATTATTAAGAAAGATTCACTGAAAGAAGAGGGTAGGGAGAGTTAGAAAGAAGAAAATGTCCTCGACTAAAAGAGACATCTACCCAAACTGAATCTCACTTTAATTTGACATGAATAAAAGATAGTTAAGAAAAGGAATGGCAGATCAAGGAAGTCAGTGATGAAGGACAGGGTGAGAAGAAAGAAAAATTAAAAAGAAGAAAATAGAATGGAAGGAACTACACAGTTTGTTATAACTGAAAAGAATAAGATGAGTTTACCAATAAAATGGAAGCAGATAACAGAATAGAATAAAAGTAAAATTAAGCATTTCATGATTTACAAGATACATAACTGAAGCAGAAAGACATAATGCGAAGAAAAGTAGTACAATATAACATAGATATCCTCAGAATTGAGATATCATTCTATAAAATGCAGAGGAAAGGAGGCATAACTGATTAGACTGAGGAGCAAGTAAAGAGTTAGTCAATCTGATGGCTGTGAAGTAATACATCAGAGTTCTTTTAATTTATGTTTATCTAATCATTAATAATTTAGAACATTTCTTCATATGATCATATATATATACATATATATATATATATATCTTTAATTTCTTCATTGAAATTCTTTTTTGTGAGGAAATTTCTCATTCATGTTTAGGGTTATGATTATTTGAATAGTTTCCTCCTTCCTATTCTCTGTTTCTCCCCCCCACTGCCCTGATCTTTGTCCATTGTTTTTTGCTTACAAAGAAGGTGGTAAAAGATATTGATTAATTTTTAAGTCTTTTATTTTTTTAGGTTTTTTTTTTGCAAGGCAAATGGGGTCAAGTGGCTTGCCCAAGGCCACATAGCTAGGTAATTATTAAGTGTCTGAAACCAGATTTGAACCCATGTACTCCTGACTCCAGGGCCGGTGATTTATCCACTGTGTCACCTAGCCGCCCCTTGGTTATTTTTTAATACTAGTGTCCTACATATAAAATGAAATTTTCGATGGATTAAGTGATAAATTTTCACTATATCTTTCCTTTTTTCATTCTATCATTTGGGAATGGGCTGCTAGGGTGCAGAATTGGTGAGTGCTTCTATATTTGGACTTAAGTGTTAAGATTATCTGAGAACTAATTGTCTTTACACTGTTGGGCACTATTTCACTGGGTAATTTTATACGTTTACTTCTGCATATTATTTTTTTTTTCTCTGCTAACAATTTCTAAAGAGTTTTTGGAAGTCAATTTTTGTATAGATTAGATGGACTTCTTTCCAATTGTTTCTTTTTATTTCTCTATTCCTTTTGGCACAATCTAAGAGATTTGCTGAGAATGAACATGGAGAATATATGTTCTTTTACATGACAACTTATATTTATCTTCCCAAAACACCACTTACTGGACATTTTCAAATAAATACCATATACCTACGCAGTGAGTATATAAAAGAGAATAGTTTTTGACATGTAGTTTTGAATACATCTGGTAAGGTACATTCTAACTTCCAATTGGATTCTATGATGTTTCTTATATTTATTTATTTATTTATTTATTTTTATTGATATTTTATTTTTCTAAATGTTATGAAAGCTTTTCAACATTCATCCATGTGCATATGTATATTTTTAAATTACAAAATTCCTAGCCTCCTCCCTTCCCAACCCCCTCCCCTCAGCAGCAAAGTCAGATTGGTAATGTACACATTTCTTACAAAGATATTTTCAAATTAGTTATTTTCTGTTTGAGGAATTAAGATTAAGGGAAAGAAATACAAAAGAGATATTTTCTACAAAGAGTATGTAGTATTCATCAGATTCTGAAGTATTTTTGTTTTATTTTGTTTTTCTTAATTTGGATGGGTATAACATTGTCCATAGTTGGGCTAATAGGGTTGTCCTACATCTCTGAACTGCTGAGAACAGCTGCATCCAATAGACTCACAATGTTGTTGTAAATGTGTCCATTGTTCTCTTGGTTTTTCTCCCTTTACTCAGCATCAGATCCCATAAGTCATTCCATGCTACTCTAGAGTCCAGCCATTTATGGCTTCTTATAGAACAATAGTATTTATGTACCATAATTTGTTTAACCATTCCCCAATTCATAGGCATCCCATTAATTTCTAATTCTTTGTAGTTACAAAAAGATTTGCTATGTATATTTTGAAACAAGTTAGATTTCCCCCATTTTTTATGATTTCTTCTAGGTATAGGCTGAGAGTTGGAATTGCTGGGTCAAAAGTTATGGAAAATTTTATTGCTCTTTGAGCATAGTTTCATATTTCTCTCCAGAATGGTTGGATCAGTTCACAACTCCACCAGCAACATATTAATGTCCCAATTCTTCCACAACCTCTCCAACATTGATCTTTTTTCCATTTTTCTCATTTCAAATAATCTTATAGGTAAGAGGTAATACATCAGGGTTGTTTTAATTTGCATTTCTCTAATCAATAATGATTTGCAATATTGTGATATTTCCAGGGACTAATCTTGCTAATTTCATGAAGTTTTTTTTTAATCCTTTATATATTTCTCAATTCCATTAAAAAAGTTAACAACCAATTAAAAACCTTGAATTCCAATTCTCCCCATGCCTCTCAGTCCTCCTCTACCCTTTGATAATGTAAGAAAAATGTTATATATGTAGTCATGCTAAACATGTTTCCATGTTGTTCTAATTGCAAAAGAGAACACATGGAGAGAACCAGAAAAATAAGGGTGGAAATGTCCGATTCCATGTACACTCAGAGTTATCACTTCTCTCTGTAAAGGTAGATAATATTTTCCACCATTTTTCACTCTTTAGGTTCATTGTCTTAATCAGAGCAGTTAAGCCTTTCTCAATTGATTATTGCTATAACTTTGCTATTGCCATGTACAAAATTTTCATGGGTCTGCTCCTTTTAGTTTGTATCAGGTCACATAGGCCTTCCCAGATATTTCTGAAACTATCTTGGCCATCACATCTTTTACTATAATAGTATTCTATAATAATCCTACACCTCAACTTTTTCCTTCATTCCCTAATTTATGGGCATCTAGGTGGTGCAATGATTAGAGTGTCAGGCCTGGGATCTGGAAAATTTCCTGAGTTTATATCTTTCCTTAGACACTTACCAAATGTATGAATTAGCCTTCTTTCCTTAGATTCCTCATCTGTAAAATAATCTGGAAAAGAAAATGTCAAACCACTTTATTATCTTTGTCAAAATAACCTAAATAGAGTAACAAAGAATGGGGCACGATTAAGATGAAAACACAATAGATGAATGTTGTCTCAATTTCCAATACTTTGTTAATATAAATAGAACTACTATAAATATTTTTTATACATATGAGTTTCATTTCTTTCTCTTTAATCTCTTTTGGATATAGACCTAGTTGTAGTTTTACTGGATCAAATAGCAGTTTTATAGTCCTTTGGGTAGAATTCTGAACTGTTCTCCAGAATGACTGTACTTCTTCACAATTCCAGAACCAGTGAATTAGTCTCCCTAATTTTCTGCATTGTCTCATTTGTCATTATTATTATTTTCTTTCATATTAGGTAATCTGACAGATATGAGATAGCATCTAAGAGTTATTCTAATTTTCTTTTAATGTGACTTTTGAAAACTTTGATGGCTTCAGAAAACTGCATTTCATAGTTTTTTACCAGAGTTTACCAGCAAAACACCAATGATTGCTTTGTTATTGAAAAGACTGAATCAGATACTTACCCTTTGCTAATCACTGTTCTAGATAGTTTTTTATATTAAGACAAAAATGAAAGACAATAATTGGGGGGGGGAGCAGCTAAGTGGAGCAGTGGATAGAGTATCAACCCTGGACTCAAGAGGACCTGAGTTCAAATCTGGCCTCAATCACTTAATAATTACCCAGCTTTCTGACTTTGGGCAAGTCCCTTAACACCATTGCCTAGCATAAAATAAAATAATTGAACTCGTTGCATAACCTAACTACAAGCAAAGTTATCTTGCTAAATGCAATTAAACAATTATTTATTAAACATTTGCTATATGTTCACAACTTTGTTACATGTCATGGATAAAAATATACTGTTCTTAAGAGCAATTGGGTTATCGCCTTTAAGGAATTTATAAGAATCAGCATTGCTGTTTGGAGAAAGGAGAGAGTAAATCTTTTTGCAAGGCAAATGGGGTAAAGTGGCTTGTCCAAGGCCACACACCTAGGTAATTATTAAGTGTCTGAGACCGCTACTCCTGACTCCAGGGACGGTGCTTTATCCACTGTGTCACCTAGCCACCCGGAGAGTAAATCTAATGTCATAGATTCCAATATTGGGCCAATACAGGCTTAGAGGAACTTCAAATGTTACCTTGGAAGTTCAAGTGGCATCCTATTTAGGCTGGATGAAGATTTTCATGCACATTTGAAATCACTAATCCTGTCCTACTCCATGGCAGCTGCACTTCAGTGGCAGCTGCCATTGAAGAGACAGGGTATATTAAAGACACTAAAACCAGTAAGACTTTATTCCAGGTGAATGATTTTATCAAATATTTATCCTGAGAGATCTTTAAAACATGAAGAGGGTGTAGTGCAACAACATTACTTTATAACTATTATGACCTTATCTCATGATATAATGTGGTTTAGTGGAAAAATTTGGATTGTTGATGAAAGGGTAAGGCAATTATAATCATGAAGAGGCTCAATCATCATTGCAAATTTCCTTCAAGAGCCAATATATCAGTTACACCAGACTCTCTGCCCTTGCCCTAGTTTTGTACAGGCAATTGGATAGTCTGACTCAACTGGACTACTGTGTAATAGGGGGAAAATCCACTTGCTCTACTAAATGACAATCAAACATAAAATATTTCTTACTTTCAATATCATAGACAATATCTACCAAAGAAATTTTAAGATTGGTGGTTATAAAAACAAATCAACAGCATATGGAACCCAGAAATGAGTAAGAAAAATTCTTGCATTTGAATAGATAAGTCCACAAACCAAAAGTAATTTTGGATTAATAAATATCCTGGTCTTCATATTTCTTCCTATAGTTCTATTTAAGGAAGAAATGGAATTTTCCCTCAAAAGGTGCGCTGGAAGTTTATTTGTGTCATAATATATAAAATAGAAAAGTATTTGATTGTGTATAATATTTGACAAATTATTGAAATTTCATCGAGTGGTAGAAGTGTTAATTGGTTTTGAATTAGAATTAGGCCACAACATTCTTTAACAATGGATTAAGGAGAGGAGTATTTAGGAATCAGGTCCTGTTCAAGGAGTCAAACAGTTTAGAAACCAAATTAATCAGGGGGATTAGCATCTGAATTAAGGTTATGAGAAGAAGTTAAAGATGGCCTGGGAACAAATCCAAATACTTCTCAATCAATTTCATTTGGAAGGTGAAGTTCAAAGAAGTTTCAGTGCCAATCAAGGCTCTAGGTCAGGGCAAGATCTTTCAGAGATGTTATGGATATTAGAATTTTCTTTTTTTAATTAATTGATTTATTATTCATTTTCATCCATATGCACATGTATATTTTAAGTTACAAAATTTCCTTCCACCTTACTTTCCCACCCCCCTACTCCTCAGCGGTAAACAGTCAGATTAGAATTGGATATACATATTTTTGATAAACACATCTGTTGATGAGTATTATCTGTTTGAAAAATTAGGAGTAAGGGAAAGAGATGGATAAGAGAAAATTTTTATAAAATGTTCATCAGAATTTGAATGGATTTTTAAAAATGTTTGCCTTTTTTGTGTGTATTTTGTTTGGGTTTGGTTTTCTTCCTCTAGATGGGGATAACGTTGTCCATAACTGGTCTAATACATTTGTCCTATGCCTCTGAAAAGCTGAGAGGAGTTCCTTCCACCAAAGTTGATCATCTCACAATGTGGTTGTTAATGTGCATATTATTATACTCCCTTCACCCAGCTTCAAATCCCATAAGTCATTTCAATCTTCTCTAGAGTCTTACCAATTATGTTTTTTTAAAAACAATAGTATTCTAGGAGGGTGGAGCCAAGATGGAGTCAGGAAATGATCTTCTCTTAGGTGCTCTCTCTGATATTTCCAAATTTATAAAATAAGGACTCTAACTGAAGATTCCATAGACAGAATCCACAGAGGGATCCTATGAGGCAATTCTCCAGTTCAAGGTAACCTGGAAAATATCAGAAAGGCTCGACTCCAAGGGGTTGGAGGGGCAGCCCCAGAGTGAAGGAACTTCAGCCTCCCAGAACAGCCCAAGGGCTCTTGGAGCCATGGTTCATGGCAGCAGTGGCAGTTTCATGACCTACACCCTGGGGAGCATTGGGCATAATTTGGGGTTTCAGCTGGAAACCTCTGCCAGAGTAAGTACAGGGAAACCCAGGCCTCAAAGCACTCAGGAAGCATCCTGGCCCTGTATACCCAGATCCAGAAACTGTAAGCAGGCAGAGCTGGTAAGCAGGAACCACGGTGTGAGTGTTGAGTCTAGGTAGGGGAATGGAGAGAGACTGCAAGGTCTGTTCTCTGTTCCTGGAACAGGACTCTGGGTCTCTGACCACATTCAGATCCTAATTGCATTCTAGGCCCACCATAGAACAGCAGGCCCCACCCCACCTCAGCCCCATGGCAGAGGGGTACACTTGTGTTCATTCACAGACCAGGTGGGAAGAGAGAGCTTCACATACTGACATCCTTGTGGGGGAGGTGTCCCAATAATACTCAAAAGCTCAGGAGGCTCCTCAAAACCAGGCACAGGCTGGACAAATGAGTAAACAGAGAAAAAAAGAGGAACACCACTGAGAATTCTTTGTTTATGATCACAAGAAGGATCAAAATACTCAAGTTGAAGATGAGGAAGTTCAAGCTCCTGCATCTAAAGACTCCAAGAAAAATAGAAATTGGGCTCAAGCTATGACAGAGCTCAGAAAAGATTTTGAAGATCAAGTGAGTAAGATAGAAGAAAAATTGGAAAAAGAAATTAGATGCAGGAAAACCACGAAAATGAATTCAGCAGCTTAGACAAGGAGATTCAAAAAACGCTGAAGAAAATAGCATTTTAAAAACCAGCTTAGGTCAAATGGATAAAACTTCAAAAATATATTAAGGAGAAGAATACTTTAAAAAAAGCAGAATTGGCCAGATAGAAAAAGAGATAAGAAAGCTCTATGAGGAAAAACAAATACTTCAGATGCAAAATGGAAATGAGGGAAACTGCTGACTTTACAAGAAATCAAGACAAAATACTTCAAAACCAAAAGAGTGAACAATTAGAAGAAAATGTGAAACATCTCATTGAAAAACAACTGACATGAAAAACAAATTCAGGAAGGATAATTTAAAAATTATTGTTATGCCTGAAAGTCATTATCAGGAAAAGGGCCTTGAAATTATTTTCAAAGTATTACTACAGGAAAATTTCCCTGATATCCCAGAAGCAGAGGGTAAAATAGAAAATGAGAGAATCTACCAATCTTCCTGAAAAAGTGATCCATAAAAAACATGCACCAAAATTATTATAGCCAAGTTCCAGAACTCCCAAGTCAAAGAGAAAATATTACAAGCAGCCATTAGGGAGCAATTCAAATATCATGGAGTGGCAGTCAGGATCACACAGGACATAGCAGCAACTACATTAAAAGCTCATAGGGCTTGGAATATAATATTCTGTAAGACAAATGACCTTTTAGAATGCAACCAAGAATCAACTACCCAGCAAAATTGAATGTCCTCTTCTAGGGAAAATGGTGGACTTTCAATGAACCAGGAGAATTTCAAATGTTCCTGTTGTAATGGCCAGAGCTGAACAGAAAGTTTAATCTTCAAATACAGGACTCAGGTGAAGCATAGAAAATAGAGGAGAAGGGTAAAATATGAGGGACTTAATGATGATGAACTACATGCATACTGCATAGAAAAATGATACTTATAATACTCATATGAAACTTCTCATTTAATAAAGAGGTAGGAGCTTTTATAGATGAAGCACAGGAGAGAACTGAATATGAAGATATAGTGTAAAATTGGAGTCACTGACTAAAAGGGAAATGTAATGGGAGAAAGAAAAAGGAGAGATGGAATAATCTAATATCTTTCATACAATATGATTTTATTCACTATAATGAGTTATTTCAATGATATGGAAGGTTGGAAGGCAAGGGGAAATGAGGCAACCTTTGCTCTCATCAGGGGTGGCTAGGAGAAGAAACAGCATATCTACTCAATGGAGTATAGACATCTAGAGTACGAAGGAGAAGGGAGACAGGGAGAAGGGGGGATAAGAGTGATGGAAGAGAAGATGCACCTTGGGGGGAGATTGGTAAGATATAACACATTTTCTTCTTTACTTC